>NW_024757147.1:0-8666 GCF_018991925.1 Homarus americanus
GACTCTGGGTGTAGTGGTCATATTCAATTGTTGCTAAGTTGTGGTGGTCACACACTGACAGCTGGACTCTGGGTGTAGTGGTCAGATTCAATGGTTGCTAAGTTGTGGTGGTCACACTGACAGCTGGACTCTGAGTGTTGTGGTCAGATTCAATGGTTGCTAAGTTGAGGTGGTCACACTGACAGCTGGACTCTGGGTGTAGTGGTCGGATTCATTGGTTGCTAAGTTGTGGTGGTCACACTGACAGCTGGACTCTGGGTGTTGTGGTTAGATCAATAATTGCTTAGTTGTGGTGGTCACAGTGACAGCTGGACTCTGGGTGTAGTGGTCAGATTCAATGGTTGCTAAGTTGTGGTGGTAACACTGACAGCTGGACTCTGGGTGTAGTGGTCATATCAATTGTTGCTAAGTTGTGGTGATCACACTGACATCTGGACTCTGGTTGTTTTGGTCAGATTCATTGGTTGCTAAGTTGTGGTGGTCACACTGACAACTGGACTCTGGGTGTAGTGGTCAGATTCAATGGTTGCTAAGTTGTGGTGGTCACACTGACAGCTGGACTCTGGGTGTAGTGGTCAGATTCAATGGTTGCTAAGTTGTGTTGGTCACACTGACAGTTGGACTCTGGGTGTAGCGGTCAGATTCAATAGTTGCTTAGTTGTGGTGGTCACACTGACATCTGGACTTTGGGTGTAGTGGTCAGGTTCAATTGTTGGTAAGTTGTGGTGGTCACACTTACAATTGTACTCTGGGTGTTGTGGTCAGATTCAATGGTTGCTAAGTTGTGGTGGTCACACTGACAGCTGGACTCTGGGTGTTGTGGTCAGATGAATGGTTGCTAAGTTGTGGTGGTCACACTGACAGCTGGTCTCTGGGTTTCGTGGTCACATTCAGTGGCTTCTAAGTTGTGGCGGTCACACTGACAGCTGGACTCTGGGTGTAGTAGTCAGTTTCAATGGTTGCTAAGTTGTGGTGGTCACACTGACAGCTGGGCTCTGGGTGTAGTGGTCAGATCAATAGTTGCTAAGTTGTGGTGATCACACTGACAGCTGGACTCTGGGTGTAGTGGTCAGATTCATTGGTTGCTAAGTTGTGGTGATCACACTGACAGCTGTACTCTGGGTGTAGTGGTCAGATTCAATTGTTGCTAAGTTGTGGTGGTCACACTGACAGCTGGACTCTGGGTGTTGTGGTCAGATTCAATGGTTGCTAAGTTGTGATGGTCACACTGACAGCTGGACTCTGGGTGTTGTTGTCAGATTCAATGGTTGCTGAGATTGTGGTGGTCACACTGACAGCTGGAATTTGGGTGTAGTGGTCAGGTTCAATGGTTGCTAAGTTGTGGTGGTCACACTGACAGCTGGACTCTGGGAGTTGTGGTCAGATTCAATGGTTGGTAAGTTTTGGTGGTCACACTGACAGCTGTACTCTGGGTGTAGTGGTCAGATTCAATGGAGGCTAAGTTGTGGTGGTCACACTGACAACTGGACTCTGGGTGTTGTGGTCAGATTCAATTGTTGCTAAGTTGTGGTGGTCACACTGACAGCTGGACTCTGGGTGTAGTGGTCAGATTCAATGGTTGCTAAGTTGTGGTGGTCACACTAACAGCTGGACTCTGGGTGTTGTGGTCAGTTTCAATGGTTGCTAAGTTGTGGTGGTCACACTGACAGCTGGACTCTGGGTGTAGTGGTCAGATTCAATGGTTGCTTAGTTGTGGTGGTCACACTGACTAGCTGGACTCTGGAATGTTGTGGTCAGATTCAATGGTTGCTTCAAGTTGTGGTGGTCACACTGACGGCTGTACTCTACCAGGTGTTGTGGTCAGATTCAATGGATGTAGTTGTGGTGGTCACACTGACAGCTGGACTATGGGTGTAGTGGTTAGATCAATAATTGCTTAGTTGTGGTGGTCACAGTGACAACTGGACTCTGGAGTGTAGTGGTCAGATTCAATGGTTGCTAAGTTGTGGTGGTCACACTGACATCTGGACTTTAGATTGTAGTGGTCAGGTTCAATAATGGTTGCTAAGTTATTGGTGGTCACACTTACAGCGCTGTACTCTGGAGTGTTATTGGTTAGATCAATAGTTGTAGTTGTGGTGGTCACACTGACAGCTGGACTCTGGGTGTAGTGGTCAGATTCATTGGTTGCTAAGTTGTGGTGGTCACACTGACAGCTGGACTCTGGGTGTAGTGGTCAGATTCAATAGTTGCTTAGTTGTGGTGGTCACACTGACATCTGGACTTTGGGTGTAGTGGTCAGGTTCAATGGTTGGTAAGTTGTGGTGGTCACACTGACAGCTGGACTCTGGGTGTAGTGGTCAGATTCATTGGTTGCTAAGTTGTGGTGGTCACACTGACAGCTGGACTCTGGGTGTAGTGGTCAGATTCAATAGTTGCTTAGTTGTGGTGGTCACACTGACATCTGGACTTTGGGTGTTGTGGTCAGGTTCAATGGTTGCTAAGTTGTGGTGGTCACACTCACAGCTGGACTCTGGGTGTAGTGGTCAGATTCAATGGTTGCTAAGTTGTGGTGGTCACACTGACAGCTGGACTCTCGGTGTTGTGGTCAGATTCAATGGTTGCTAAGTTGTGGTGGTCACACTGACATCTGGACTTTGGTCAGGTTCAATGGTTGATATTGAGATTGTGGTGGTCACCTTACGGCTGTACTCTGGGTGTTGTGGTCAGATTCAATGTTTGCTAAGTTGTGGTGGTCACACTGACAGCTGGACTCTGAGTGTTGTGGTCAGATGAATGGTTGCTAAGTTGGTGGTCACACTGACAGCTGGTCTCTGGGTTTCGTGGTCACATTCAATGGCTTCTACCCGTTTGTGTTGGTCACACTGACAGCTGGACTCTGGGTGTAGTTGTCGGTTCAATGGTTAACTGGTTGTGGTGGTCACTGACAGCTGGACTCTGAATTAGCCAGTGGTCAGATCCAATGGTTGCTTTATTGTGGTGATCACACTGACAACCTGAACTCTCTGGTGATTCATTGGTTGCTAAGTTGTGGTGGTCACACTGACAGCTGGACTCTGGGTGTAGTATTCAGATTCAATGGATGCTAAGTTGTGGTGGTAACACTGACAACTGGACTCTGGGTGTTGTGGTCAGATTCAATTGTTGCTAACTTGTGGTGGTCACACTGACAGCTGGACTCTGGGTGTAGTGGTCAAATTCAATGGTTGCTAAGTTGTGGTGGTCACACTAACAGCTGGACTCTGGGTGTTGTGGTCAGTTTCAATGGTTGCTAAGTTGTGGTGGTCACACTGACAGCTGGACTCTGGGTGTAGTGGTCAGATTCAATGGTTGCTAAGTTGTGGTGGTCACACTGACATCTGGACTTTGGGTGTAGTGGTCAGGTTCAATGGCTGGTAAGTTGTGGTGGTCACACTTACAGCTGTACTCTGGGTGTTGTGGTCAGGTTCAATGGTTGCTAAGTTGTGGTGGTCACACTGACAGCTGGACTCTGGGTGTAGTGGTCAGATTCAATGGATGCTAAATTGTGGTGGTCACACTGACAGCTGGACTCTGGGTGTTGTGGTCAGATGAATGGTTGCTAAGTTGTGGTGGTCACACTGACAGCTGGTCTCTGGGTTTAGTGGTCACATTCAATGGCTTCTAAGTTGTGGTGGTCACACTGACAGCTGGACTCTGGGTGTAGTAGTCAGTTTCAATGGTTGCTAAGTTATGGTGGTCACACTGACAGCTGGACTCTGGGTGTAGTGGTCAGATCAATTGTTGCTAAGTTGTGATGCACGGCCATCAGACTCTGGGTGCTGATGGTCAGATTCATTGGTGCTAAGTTGGTGATCACTGACAGCTGGACTCTGGGTGTAGTGGTCGGGTTAATTGATGCTAAGTTGTGGTGGTAACACTGACAGCTGGACTCTGGAGTGTTGTGGTCAGATTCAATGGTTGCTAAGTTGTGGTGGTCACACTGACAGCGGCTGAACTCTGGGTGTGGTGGACAGATCAATTGTTGCTGATTATCGTGGTCACACAGCAGCTGGACTCTGGGTCTGTTATTGGTTCAATGGTTGCTTGCTAAGTTGTGGTGGTCACACAGCAGCTGGACTCTGAGTGTTGTGGTCAGATTCAATGGTTGCTAAGTTGTGGTGGTCACACTGACAGCTGGACTCTGGGTGTTGTGGTTAAATCAATAGTTGCTTAGTTGTGGTGGTCACAGTGACAGCTGGACTCTGGGTGTAGTGGTCAGATTCAATGGTTGCTATGTTGTGGTGGTAACACTGACAGCTGGACTCTGGGTGTAGTGGTCACATCAATTGTTGCTAAGTTGTGGTGATCACACTGACAGCTGAACTCTGGGTGATGTGGTCAGATTCATTGGTTGCTAAGTTGTGGTGGTCACACTGACAACTGGACTCTGGGTGTAGTGGTCAGATTCAATGGTTGCTAAGTTGTGGTGGTCACACTGATAGCTAGACTCTGGGTGTAGTGGTCAGATTCAATGGTTGCTAAGTTGTGGTGCTCCCACTGACAGCTGGTCTCTGGGTTTCGTGGTCACATTCAATGGCTTCTAAGTTGTTTGTGGTCACACTGACAGCTGGACTCTGGGTGTAGTAGTCAGTTTCAATGGTTGCTAAGTTGTGGTGGTCACACTGACAGCTGGAATTTGGGTGTAGTGGTCAGGTTCAATGGTTTGCTAAGTTGTGGTGGTCTGGCTGGACTCTGGGAGTTGTGTGGTCAGATTCAATGGTTGGTAAGTTTTGGTGGTCGCACTGACAGCTGTATACTCTGGGTGTAATAGTGGTCAGATTCAATGGATGCTAGAATTGTGGTGGTCACACTGACAACTGGACTCTGGAATGTTGTGATCAGATTCAATTGTTGCTTGCTAAGTTGTGGTGGTCACACTGACGGCTGGACTCTGGGTGTAGTGGTCAGATTCAATGGTTAACTAGAAGTTGTGGTGGTCCTCACACTAACAGCTGGACTCTGGGTGTTGTGGTCGGTTCAATGGTTTGCTAAGTTGTGGTGGTCACTGACGGCTGGACTCTGGGTGTAGTGGTCAGATTCAATGGTTGCTTAGTTGTGGTGGTCACACTGACAGCTGGACTCTGGGTGTTGTGGTCAGATTCAATGGTTGCTAAGTTGTGGTGGTCACACTGACAGCTGTACTCTGGGTGTTGTGGTCAGATTCAATGGATGCTTAGTTGTGGTGGTCACACTGACAGCTGGACTATTGGTGTAGTGGTTAGATCAATAATTGCTTAGTTGTGGTGGTCACAGTGACAACTGGACTCTCGGTGTAGTGGTCAGATTCAATGGTTGCTAAGTTGTGGTGGTCACACTGACAGCTGGACTTTGGGTGTAGTGGTCAGGTTCAATGGTTGCTAAGTTGTGGTGGTCACACTTACAACTGTACTCTGGGTGTTGTGGTTAGATCAATAGTTGCTTAGTTGTGTTGATCACAGTGACAGCTGGACTCTGGGTGTTGTGGTCAGATTCATTGGTTGCTAAGTTGTGGTGGTCACACTGACAACTGGACTCTGGGTGTAGTGGTCAGATTCAATGGTTGCTAAGTTGTGGTGGTCACACTGACATCTGGACTTTGGGTGTAGTGGTCAGGTTCAATGGTTGCTAAGTTGTGGTGGTCACTTACAGCTGTACTCTGGAGTGTTGTGGTTAGATCATGGTTGCTGTGGTGTGGTGGTCACATGTGAACTGGCTGGACTCTGGGTGTTGTGGTCCAGATTCATTGGTTGCTGAAGTTGGTGGTCACACTGACAGCTGTACTCTGGGTGTTGTGGTCAGATTCAATGGTTGCTAAGTTGTGGTGGTCACACTGACAACTGGACTCTGGGTGTAGTGGTCAGATTCAATGGTTGCTAAGTTGTGGTGGTCACACTGACAGCTGGACTCTGGGTGTAGCGGTCAGATTCAATGGTTGCTTAGTTGTTTTGGTCACACTGACATCTGGACTTTAGGTGTAGTGGTCAGGTTCAATGGTTGGTAAGTTGTGGTGGTCATACTTACAGCTGTACTCTGGGTGTTGTGGTCAGATTCAATGGTTGCTAAGTTGTGGTGGTCACACTGACATCTGGACTTTAGGTGTAGTGGTCAGGTTCAATGGTTGCTAAGTTGTGGTGGTCACACTTACAGCTGTACTCTGGGTGTTGTGGTCAGATTCAATGGTTGCTAAGTTGTGGTGGTCACACTGACATCTGGACTTTAGGTGTAGTGGTCAGGTTCAATGGTTGCTAAGTTGTGGTGGTCACGCTGACAGCTGGACTCTGGGTGTAGCGGTCATATAAATTGTTGCTAAGTTATGGTGTTCACGCATTAGCTGGACTCTAGGTGTTGTGGTCAGATTCAATGGTTGTTAAGTTGTGGTGGTTACACTGACGGCTGGACTCTGGGTGTGATGGTCAGATTCAAGGTTGCTAAGTTGTGGTGGTCACACTGACAGTTGGACTCTGGGTGTAGTGGTCAGATTCAATGGCTGCTTTGTTGTGGTGGTCACACTGACAGCTGGACTCTGGGTGTAGTGGTCAGATTCAATGGTTGCTAAGAAGTTGTGGTGGTGACACTTACAGCTGTACTCTGGGTGTTGTGGTTAGATCAATAGTTGCTTAGTTGTGGTGGTCACAGTGACAGCTGGACTCTGGGTGTAGTGGTCAGATTCAATGGTTGCTAAGTTGTGGTGGTAACACTGACAGCTGGACTCTGGGTGTAGTGGTCATATCAATTGTTGCTAAGTTGTGGTGATCACACTGACAGCTGGACTCTGGGTGTTGTGGTCAGATTCATTGGTTGCTAAGTTGTGGTGGTCACACTGATAGCTGTACTCTGGGTGTTGTGGTCAGATTCAATGGTTGCTAAGTTGTGGTGGTCACACTGACAGCTGGACTCTGGGTGTAGTGGTCAGATTCAATGGTGGGCTAAGTTGTGGTGGTCATACTGACAGCTGGACTCTGGATGTTGTAGTCAGATTCAATGGATGCTTAGTTGTAGTGGTCACACTGACAGCTGGTCTCTGGTTGTAGTGGTCAGATCAATAGTTGCTAAGTTGTGGTGGTCACACTGACAGCTGGACTCTGGGTGTAGTGGTCAGATCCATGGTTGCTTAGTTGTGGTGGTCCACACTGACAGCTGGACTCTGGGTGTAGTGGTCAGCTTCAATGGTTCCTTTCCCGTGTGGTGGTCACACTGACAGCTGGACTCTGGGTGTTTTGGTCAGATTCAATGGTTGCTTGGTGGTCACACTGACAGCTGGACTCTGTGTGTAGTAGTCAGTCAATGGTTGCTAAGTTGTGGTGGCAACACTGGACAGCTGGACTCTGGGTGCAGTGGTGGTCATCTAAATTGTTGCTAAGTTGTGGTGGTGATCACACTGACAAAGGACTCTAGGTGTTGTGGTCAGATTCAATGGTTGCTAAGCTGTGGTGGTCACACTGACAGCTGGACTCTGGGGTGTAGTGGTCAGATCTGTGCTGCTGCTAAGCTGTGGGTGGTCACACTGACAGTTGGACTCTGGGTGTAGTGGTCAGATTCAATGGCTGCTTAGTTGTGGTGGTCACACTGACAGCTGGACTCTGGGTGTAGTGGTCAGATTCAATTGTTGCTAAGTTGTGGTGGTCACACTGACAGCTGTACTCTGGGTGTTGTAGTCAGATTCAATGGATGCTAAGTTGTGGTGGTCACACTGACAGCTGGACTCTGGGTGTGGTGGTCAGATTCAATGGTTGCTAAGTTGTGGTGGTCACACTGACAGTTCGACTCTGGGTGTAGTGGTCAGATTCAATGGCTGCTTAGTTGTGGTGGTCACACTGACAGCTGGATTCTGGGTGTAGTGGTCAGATTCAATGGTTGCTAAGTTGTGGTGGTCACACTGACAGCTGTACTCTGGGTGTTGTAGTCAGATTCAATGGATGCTTAGTTGTGGTGGTCACACTGACAGCTGGACTCTGGGTGTAGTGGTCAGATCAATAGTTGCTAAGTTGTGGTGGTCACACTGACAGCTGGACTCTCGGTGTAGAGGTCAGATTCAATGGTGGCTAAGTTGTGGTAGTCACACTGACAGCTGGACTCTGGGCGTAGTGGTCAGATTCAATGGCTGCTTAGTTGTGGTGGTCACAGTGACAGCTGGACTCTGGGTGTTGTAGTCAGATTTATTGGTTGCTAAGTTGTGGTGGTCACACTGACAGCTGTACTCTGGGTGTTGTGGTCAGATTCAATGGTTGCTAAGTTGTGGTGGTCACACTGACAGGTGGACTCTGGGTGTAGTGGTCATATCAATGGTTGCTTAGTTGTGGTGGTCACATTGACAGCTGGACTCTGGGTGTAGTGGTCAGATTCATTGGTTGCTAAGTTTTGGTGATCACACTGACAGCTGGTCTATGGGTGTAGTGGTCAGATCCATTGGTAGCTAAGTTATGGTGGTCACACTGACAGCTGGACTCTGGGTGTAGTGGTCAGATTCAATGGTTGCTAAGTTGTGGTGGTCAGACTGACAGTTGGACTCGGGGTGTAGTGGTCAGATTCAATGGCTGCTTAGTTGTGGTGGTCACACTGACAGCTGGACTCTGGGTGTAGTGGTCAGATTCAATGGTTGTTAAGTTGTGGTGGTCACACTGACAGCTGGACTCTGGGTGTAGTGGTCAGATTCAATGGTTGCTAAGTTGTGGTGGTCACACTGA
>NW_024757148.1:0-37500 GCF_018991925.1 Homarus americanus
GGCAACAATTGCCTTATATGTGATTAATGGCAGCAGGGGCGAAAACAAAAATGGCAACAATTGCCTTTATATGTGATTAATGGCAGCATGGGGTGGAAAACAAAAAATGGCAACAATTGCTTTATATGTAATAATGGCAGCAGTAAAGAAAAACAAAAATAAAAACAATTGCCTTATATGTGACACCCACACAGGGACGAAAAACAAAAATGCAAACAATTGTTTCAAATGTATTAACGGCAGCAGAGGGGCGAAAACAAAATGCCAACACCGTTTTATATAGACACAGGCGCAAGGGGCGAAACAAAAAAGGCAAACAACTGCCTTTATATGTGACGCAGCAGAAGAAGCAAAAAATAAAAATGCAAAACAATTTATTTTATATATAAATAATGGCACAAGGGGCGACAACAAAAATGGCAAACAATTGCCTATATGTGAATAATGGCAGCAGGGCGAAAACCAAAAAATGGAACAATTACCTATATGTAACAACGGCAGAACAGGGACAAAAACAAAAAATAATTGCCTTAAATGTGATTAAATGCACAGGGGACGAAAACAAAAGGCAAACAATTGCCAATGCGATGACCAATGCAGCATATAGACGAAAAAAAATGCGCAACAATTGCCTTATACGTGAAAACACGGCAGTGGGCGAAAAACAAAATGGCAAATACACGTTTTATACCATGTGACACGCAGTGAAGCGAAAACAAAAAATGGCAAATACCGTTTAGCAAGTTAACGCAGCAGAAGACGAAACAAAAATAAATACCTGCTTATATGCGATTAATGGCAGCAGTGACAAAACAAAATGGCAATACCGTTTTATATGTGATTAATGCGCGCGGGCGAAACAAAAATGGCAACAATTGCCTTTATATGTAAACGGCAGCAGTGGGGCGAAACAAAAAGTCGCAACACTGCCTTTATATGTCAATAATTGCAGCAGAGGGCGAAACAAAAACACAACAATCACCTTATATGTGATTAATGGCAGAACTGGGCGAAAAAAAATAGGCAAAACTGCCTTTATATGAAACACGGCAACAGAGGGCGAAATGACGGCAACAACCGTCTTATATGTGACAAACGGCAGCAGAGAGGGCAAAAAACAAAAACGGCAACAACTGCCTTACATGTGAATAATGGCAGCAGAAGGGCAAAAACAAAAATATAACAATTGCTTTATATGTGAATAATGGCAGAAGAGGACAAAAATGGCAACAATGCCTTTATATGTGACACGGCAGCAGCAACAAAACAACAACAACACAACCACAAGGATGAAAACAAAAATGGCAACACTGCTCTTAAATGTGAAACGGCAGCAGAGGGGCGAAAAAAAAATGGCAACAATTGCCTCAAGAATAATGGCAGCAGTAAGAAAACAAAATGGCAAAACTGCTTTAAATATGAATACACGGCAGCAGAGGGCGAAAAAAAAAATGGCAAACAATTGCCCTTATATGTGATTAATGCAGCAGCAGAGAAGAAAAAAAAATGGCAAACAATACCTTATATATGTGAAACGGCAGCATGGCGAAAAAAAAAATGGCAACAACTTTCTATAAGGAATAATGGCAGCAGAGGGGCAACAAAAATGGCAACAATACCTTATACTATGAATACGGCAGCGGGACGAAAATAAAAAATGGCAACAATTGCCTTCCATAATGGCAGCAGAGGGGCGAAAAAAAAAATGGCAATACAGTCTGACGTGATTAATGGCAGCAGGGGCAGAAAACAAAATGGGCACACTGTTTTATATGTGACACGGCAGCAGGGGCGAAAACCAGGCAGCAACAATTGCCTGATATGTGATTAATGGCAGCAGTGGGCGAAACAAAAATGGCAAAATCGCCTTTATATGTGAACAGCCAGGCGGCAGTGGGGCGAAAATAAAAATGGCGCAAATACCGTCGGCGCAGGAATACGGCAGGGACGAAAAAAAATGGCAACAATTGCCGTGATAAATGCAGCACAGGGACGAAAAAAACGCAATACTGGTTTTATATGTGATTGATGGCAGCAGAAGAAAAAAAGCAATGGCAACAATTGCCTTATATGTGATTAACGGCAGCAGTGGACGGCAACAAAATGCCACAATCATATATTAATGGGCAGCAGGGCGAAAAAAAAATGGACAATTGCCTGAAGCGGATGGCAGCAGGGCGAAAACAAAATGGCAACACCAGCCCATATATGCGAATGGCAGCAGAGGGACGAAAACAAAAAGGAGCAACAATTGCCTTTATATATGATTAATGGCGCAGGGGCGAAAACAAAAAATGGCAACTACCATGCGTGATTAATGCAGGGGGCGGAAAACAAAATGGCCACCGTTTCGGTAATGAAAAACGGCAGCAGGGCGAAAATGCGCAACAATGGTTTTATATGCACGGCAGCAGGACGAAACAAAAAATGGCAACACCGCTTTAACGTGAATAATGGCAGGAAAAAAAATAAAATAACTGGTCCTTTACATGTGAATAACGGCAGCAGTGACGAAAACAAAAATGGCAACACTGCTTTTATATGAGACTAACGCAGCAGGATGAAACAAAAATGGCAACAATCAGTTTCAGGCGTGATTAGTGGCAGCAGGATTTAAAAAAAATGGCAACAATTATTTTATGATTAATGCGCAGGGACGAAACAAAAATGGCAACAATCATTATCGTGATTAATGGCAGCAGTGACGAAAACAAAACAACAATTACCGAAACGGGATTAATGGCAGCAGGGGGCGAAACCAAAAATGCAGCAACAATTGCCTATATGCGTGACGCAGCAGCAGGGCGAAACAAAAAGGCAACAATTGCCTGGCGTGATTAATGCGGCAGGCGAAAACAAAATGGCAAACAACCGTCTTACAATGGCAGCAGAGGACGAAAACAAAAACGCAAAATAACTGCCTTTATGCGATTAACGGCACAGTAACAAAAACAAAAAATGCAAAACAACCGCCCGTAAAGTGTGATTGCCGCGGCGGACGAAACAAAATGCCGCAAACAACAGATTAATGGCAGCAGGAAGGTCGCAACAATTGCCTGGAGATGAAGCCAATGGCTGCAGTGGGATTGCGCAAACAACTGGTTTCGCGCGACGAAGGGCAGTGCGGGGCGAAACAATGGCAAACAACCGCCTCAGAGAAGGATTAAGGCAACAGTGGGTGAAAAATGCAGCACCATTTCGGCGTATCGCCAATGCAGGCAGGTTGTGCAACAAAGAATGCGCCCAGGCGGTCAGTTAATGCAGAATAAAACAAACAACGCGGCGCCACCATTCAGTATGGATAACGGCAGGACGAGGGAAACAGCTGAAACGGCAAAACAAATTGGCTTTGCGTATCATTAACGGTGGCAGGAGACGAAACAAAAATAACAATTGGCTCGGAGGCGGACGCGAATGCAGCAGGGTAAGAAAACAATAAAAAACCGTGCTCGGCAGGAATAATGTGGTGGTGGCGGGCGCATCGGCAAACAATTGCCGAGGTGAATAATGGCAGCAGGGGATGAAATGCAGCCACCGCCTGGTGATTAATGGCAGGCGGGAAAAAAACAAATAAAATAATTTATATGCGTGATTAATGGACAAAAGAAAACACCGCCGCGAAAACCCAAAAATGGCAAATACCCGCCCTATATGAATAACGGCAGCAGGACGAAACCAAAATGCGCACAATACTTCGCTGAATAAACGGCCAAAGAAGGACGCAAACAAAACGCAAACAATTGCCTTTATATGTAGATTAATGCATAAGGGACGAAACAAAATGAACAATCGATGCGATTACAAATAAGAAGGAAAACAAAATGTAAACAATTACCTTTATATGTGATTAATGCAGGAAACAAAATGCAAAAATTGCCTATGAATAGGCAGCAAGGAAACAAAAAAATGCAACAATTAACAGAGAAAGACACAGGGAAAAGAAAACAAAAATGGCAATACCGTTTTATATGATTAATGGCAGCAGGACGAAACAAAATGGCAAATAACTGCCTTATAGGATTAATGGCAGCAGGGACGAAACAAATGGCAACAATTGCCTATATGATTAATGGCAGGGCGAAAACAAAATGCAACAATTGCTTTTATGATTATTAATGGACAGGACGAAAACAAAAAAGGCAACAATTGCCTTTATATGTGATTACATGGACAGGACGAAACAAAAATGGCAACAATTGCCTTATATGTGATTAATGGCAGCAGGGCGAAAACAAAAATGGCAACAATCATTACATATGATTAATGCAAGCGTTATGAACAAAAATGGCAACACCTTATATATGAACACGGCAAGCAGGGCAAAAAAATGGGCAAACAATTGCCTTATTGTGAATAACGGCAGCAGTGGACGAAAAAAAAATGGCAACAATTGCCTTATATGATTAATGGCAGCAGTGGGACAAAACAAAATGGCAACAATTGCCTTATATGTGATTAATGGCAGCAGTGGGACGAAAACAAAAAATGGCAACAATTGCCTTATATGTGATTAATGGCAGCAGTGGGACGAAAACAAAAAATGGCAACAATTGCCTTATATGTGATTAATGGCAGCAGTGGGGCGAAAACAAAAAATGGCAACAATTGCCTTATATGTGATTAATGGCAGCAGTGGGGCGAAAACAAAAAATGGCAACAATTGCCTTGTATGTGATTAATGGCAGCAGTGGGGCGAAAACAAAAAATGGCAGCAATTGCCTTATATGTGATTAATGGCAGAAGTGGGACGAAAACAAAAAATGGCAATAATTGCCTTAAATGTGGTTAATGGCAGCAGTGGGGCGAAAACAAAAAATGGCAACAATTGCCTTATATGTGATTAATGGCAGCAGTAGGGCGAAAACAAAAAATGGCAACAATTGCCTTATATGTGATTAATGGCAGCAATGGGGCGAAAACAAAAAATGGCAACAATTGCCTTATATGTCATTAATGACAGCAGTGGGGCGAAAACAAAAAATGGCAACAATTGCCTTATATATGAATAATGGCAGCAGTGGGGCGAAAACAAAAAATGGCAACAATTGCCTTATATGTGAATAATGGCAGCAGTGGGACGAAAACAAAAAATGCCAACAATTGCCTTATATGTGATTAATGGCAGCAGCAGGGACGAAACAAAAATGGCAACAATTGCCTTATATGATTAATGGCAGCAGTGGGGCGAAAACAAAAAATGGCAACAATTGCCTTATATGTGATTAATGGCAGCAGTGGGGCGAAAACAAAAAATGGCAACAATTGCCTTATATGTGATTAATGGCAGCAGTGGGGCGAAAACAAAAAATGGCAACAATTGCCTTATATGTGAATAATGGCAGCAGTGGGGCGAAAACAAAAAATGGCAACAATTGCCTTATATGTGAATAATGGCAGCAGTGGGACGAAAATAAAAAATGGCAACAATTGCCTTATATGTGATTAATGGCAGCAGTGGGACGAAAACAAAAAATGGCAACAATTGCCTTATATGTGATTAATGGCAGCAGTGGGACGAAAACAAAAAATGGCAACAATTGCCTTATATGTGATTAATGGCAGCAGTGGGGCGAAAACAACAAATGGCAACAATTGCCTTATATGTGAATAATGGCACAGTGGGGCAAAAACAAAAAATGGCAACAATTGCCTTATATGTGATTAATGGCAGCAGTGGGACGAAAACAAAAAATGGCAACAATTGCCTTATATGTGATAATGGCAGCAGTGGGGCGAAAACAAAAAATGGCAACAATTGCCTTATATGTGATTAATGGCAGCAGTGGGCGAAAACAAAAAATGGCAACAATTGCCTTATATGTGATTAATGGCAGCAGTGGGGCGAAAACAAAAAATGGCAACAATTGCCTTATATGTGGTTAATGGCAGCAGTGGGGCGAAAACAAAAAATGGCAACAATTGCCTTATATGTGATTAATGGCAGCAGTGGGGCGAAAACAAAAAATGGCAACAATTGCCTTATATGTGAATAATGGCAGCAGTGGGGCAAAAACAAAAAATGGCAACAATTGCCTTATATGTGATTAATGGCAGCAGTGGGGCGAAAACAAAAAACAAAAAATGGCAACAATTGCCTTATATGTGAATAATGACAGCAGTGGGACGAAAAAAAATGGCAACAAATGCCTTATATGTGATTAATGGCAGCAGTGGGGCGAAAACAAAAAATGGCAACAATTGCCTTATATGTGAATAATGGCAGCAGTGGGACGATAACAAACAATGGCAACAATTGCCATATATGTGATTAATGGCAGCAGTGGGACGAAAACAAAAAATGGCAACAATTGCCTTATATGTGATTAATGGCAGCAGTGGGACGAAAACAAAAAATGGCAACAATTGCCTTATATGTGATTAATGGCAGCAGTGGGGCGAAAACAAAAAATGGCAACAATTGCCTTATATGACACATTGAGTATTAATTTGTACAAATTCTAATATTATTTATTATGAGTATTATTTCAGGCATTATACAAATATCGATAAATGTAAATATTATAAAAGAACAAGTAGAGAGTTACTAATGTAATAATATTGGAAGGGTAACAAATAGGGCACACAATCATTAACAAGCAAGTTATTCGAAATGTTATAACGTGAAATGTTGTTTACAGATAAGAGAATGTTGAAGTAATGAGTTATGATAATTGGTAAACAACAAGTTGTCCAAATGGCAACTCACATCTCACTGTTGTCACCAGTTGCTTCCTCTTATCATTATGAGCTTACATGTTTAATATTCCTCATCATATTTGTCTCCACACTGACAATACAACGACAACAGCTGAGGAACACCTTACTGGAGATAGAGACCAGGAGGCAGATTCACTAATCACTTCGATCAAGGCTGAACGGGTGAGTCTACCGTGACCGTAACCCAACTTATCGTACAGAGGCTGAGTACCCCTGAGTTTCCACAAGGCGTGAAGACCTCCTCATACAAACCGCCTCAAGGCCTAAAGATCTGACACACGTACAGTACATCAAGCATCAATAGTGAAAGAGAAGCTATGAAGGTGTTACTGCCATGGACATACTTACACTGATAATATTTCAACATCCACACATTCATATTATGCTCTGTCGTCTATAAAACATGTGTGAGATGAGCGAGTTACCCCTTGAGAGAGAGATTTGTTTTTTGTGGTGAAAGGTACCAGTCATTTTATATTTAGTCCTGTAATCTATCCCTGTAGGAGTAGCAGTTAGTGATGTGTACCTAGCAGTAGCTGAAGCATCCAAGATTCAGTAGGTGTTTGTTAAAAGCTTATTTAAGTATAGTGAAAATTGTACTCAAATAATGTATGTAAATGCCCAACTAAATCTATGATAACTGTTTTTGTCTCTTGTGAAGTTACGAGATATTCATTCAACACAGACGATATTTGTGTTTGATTCACAACCATCAGAGAATATGATGACTGTATTGAAGTGATTGTTATTGGATTATTTAACAACTCATTAATCATTGATCAAAGCCTCCAGTCGAACGGCCATGGGTGCTTCATTACATGTCTTTAACGCTGACTTAACAAGAATTGTGTATGCCAATCTGAGTATTTGTGACCAATTTAATTGATGCATTTCAAGTTTAAACACTGATTAAATTGTAAGGATTAGACTCAAGGATTAATGTAGAACCATCAAACTAATTTTCATAAGGCAATGTGTACCGTAAATGAGACCAATAAATATGTCTGTAAAATTCCTGACTGTGTAAACGGGGTACAGAGGGCGCAGCCATGAGCACCTTGTTCTCTGTATGTGTTGGCCGGGGTTGTCGAGGGTCAGTGGCTAGTGCAGGCAGGATGTATTGAGGAATATGTTTGAGTAGGCAAGCCAGGGAGCGAGCCAAGTAGGCCTACGTGTGCAGCTATGGTGTTTGGGTGTACAGACCGAAGCCAAGACTCATCTTCAAAGAGAGTTCAGCCACGGATTCATTGAGTGTGGACGCACGCCAGTGTTTGAATCCATCTGGCACATGCCTTCAAATATATTATATTATTCCCACTCAAAATGTGATTACCAAAGTGTCCTGTGTTGCAAAGAGTGTTAACGGGTATAATATTAATAGGTGACGAGAGGTAAGGTTGTATCATGTTACTACGGTTTAGAGGTTAATAATATGTTTTGGTATACAGTTTGTTCTGATAGTAAAACCTGGGTAGTGGCAGCTACCCTGAGTATTGAAGATTGAAAAGCAACAAAGGAGTTACCCAGGTAACCCCAAGATCAGGATATAACTAAATAAGAGACAAACAACTAATAGAAAAGTAACAAAAAAATACTTTGAGAAATTTAATAAAAAAGTAGTTGTATACATGTATTAATATTACAAAGGACAATCTTCAACAGAAATAACACCTATTATGGATTCTTTAAGATGACATAACTATGATGTCACACACACACACACACACACACACACACACACACACACACACACACACACACACACACACACACGAAAAACTATTGAAGAGAGAGACAACAAAAGGAAAAGAGGAAGAGGCGAGTGTGTGAGAGGCAGGGGGAGAGGCAAAGGAAAGATGCCCTATTTTCCAATGATATATCCTGACTGGGGGATGGGATAGAGGCTTTGGTGTTGTTGGGATAGAGGCTAGGGTGTTGAGATAGAGGCTGGGGTGTTGGGATAGAGGCTGAGGGAGTTGGGATAGAGGCTGAGGAATGGGATAGATACTGGGATGTTGGGATAGAGGCTAAGGGATGGGATAGAGGCTGAGGGATGGGATAGATACTGGGATGTTGGGATGGAGGCTGAGGGATGGGATAGAGACTGAGGGATGGGATAGATACTGGGATGTTGGGATAGAGGCTGAGGGATGGGATGGATACTGGGAAGTTGGGATGGAGGCTGAGGGATGGGATAGATACTGGGATGTTGGGATGGAGGCTGAGGGATGGGATAGATACTGAGGGATGGGATAGATACTGGGATGTTGGGATAGAGGCTGAGGGATGGGATAGATACTGGGAAGTTGGGATAGAGGCTGAGGGATGGGAGAGAAGCTGAGGGTTGAGATTGAGGGTTAATCCACTCCACCCTACACCACAGGCTCCCGTTACTTGGTGTTGCTCAACGCTGCAGCAGTTAGGGTATATTGTGACATAAGGGCCTCTCACGCCCACACCACCCACGCCCTTTGACACACATGTTCGCGCTCCACCCACGCCCACACCACCCACACCCTTGACACACATGTTAGCGCTCCACCCACGCCCGCACCCTTGACACACATGTTAGCGCTCCACCCACGCCCGCACCACCCACGACCATAGCACATATGTTCTCCCATCACCCACGTTCATTAATATAAACACGTTCCCGCAGCACTCACGCCCGTACCACCCCACGCCCAGACCGCTCACACCCTATGACCCGTGTTCCCGCACCACCCACGCCCATAATACACATGTTTCCGCACCACACACACAACCCACGTTTCCCAGTGATGCTACGCGGTCAGAAAGGAGACCTAACCTAACCTTACCTAACCTTACTTAACCTAACCTAACCTAACCTGCCAAACTATGCCTACTCAAACTAATCTAACCAAACCTATATCCCGTCTAACCAAACACGGCGGACAAGACCATCCTATCCTCCTCCATCTGGTTGGTTGGTTGGTTAGTTGACTAGCTGACTGGCTGGTTGGTTGGTTGGTTACTACCATCTCTGGCTCTAACGACTTCAATTCATCCCTTTACACCGTAATTCAGAACTCGGTCACTTATTCGTCTGACACACACACACACGCGTACAGAACCTGTTCACTGTGCCTTATTTCATTCTCTCTCTATCTGATTCTCCCTCTCTCTTTTTCTCTCCTTCTCTCTCATTTGTTTTCATTCTATTATTAACTATCGTCTATTTATCTCTTTAAGCGGGTGAGGATAGTGTAATGTATATGCTGTGCTGAACTATGTATCTGTGTATCAGGAAGTGGTTTGTTATATAAGGAAGTGTGTGGCAACCTATCCAAGGCGGCCGGGTACAGCAGCAGGACTCCCAAGGATTATTCCCTGCATCAGGACACGCACTCACCCCTCTAAGACGTCAGCGGGAAGGACGACGACTTCAACAACATAAATCATCATCATCATCATAATCAGAGAAGAACGTCAGCAGTATCAACAGCAACAACACAGCATTAGGTAAGATATATGGTCAATAACGTCAGCAACAAACAAACAGTGCTGACAGTGAACCACAAAACTACATTATTAAGGCACAAACGATAACAGGAGCGAACTCATTTGTCAGCATATTGTCAGCATCATAAAACAACCATGTCAGCTACATAAAGAAAAACATATTGCTACAATGACTTAATTCCATCAGTACAATGACAACCCTTCAGTACAATGACTTAACCCTTTAATACAATGACAACCCTTTAGTACAATGACCCTTCAGAGACTGGAGAGTTAAGCAGCACCGGTACAATAAGCGTTAATGTGTTAATCACGGGTGAAACATACATCCAACAGGTGCTGCGTCACGTGAGGGTCCTCGACAATACACTTAACTGGAGGTGACGTCTTCGTCGAGGTGCGCCAGGAGTAAGGGCCTTCAGATCAAGTGTCCAACAGAAAAACCATACACCAGGGGAGGTCACGGTGAAGGCGAGAACGAGGTGTGTGAGGCAGGTGTAGTGGTCGTAGTACAGGTCAAGTGATACTGTCCCAGGATAATGACCAGTCCAGACCTGTATGGTGACCCGGGAAAGGTGAGTAATTGTTCCCTCATGTGTCAAGAATGTCAGGGGAGGGAAGAGTCGTCGTGGGAGGCTGTCATGACCGCGCTGGTGACGAAGGAGGCAGGGGTCATGGCGGTGTTGTGTGGGGCGGGTCTGGTGACCAATACCCTCGCTGTGTCTCTCATGGTGGCCTCCATCACTCACCTGCACCACACCTCCTGGTACCTCATCAACAGGGCCATCGCTGACATGCTCTTCCTCCTGACCGTTCCCGTCGACGCTGGGACGCACCTGCAGGACTCGTGGCTGTATGGGTCTGTAATGTGCCAGATGCGTTCGACGGTCGCCATCATGGCACCCCTACTGAGCTCTGTCTTCCTGGTAGCTATCAGTAGTAGCTGGTACCTTGATGCCTGTAAACCAAACCTCGATGCCAAATATCGCTCCATTCTGCTGAAGGTGGTGTCCGCAGTGTGCTGGTTTGGCTGCATTGTCTTCACCATCCCAACGTTTCTCCAGTCTGAGGTGTTCATGGAGGTGTCACGGGTACGTTTCCACTGTGTGTCGCTGCCGCTGTCTGAAGACACGATCTTAGGTCAAGTCCTTCGTCTTGAAATAATATTCCTGGTGTTCGCAATTCCTTTCGTGATTAGTTGGGTGTTTGTCAGCCTCGTCCACCAAGTACACAAGAACCAGACCAACGTCCTCCCCCAGCCGAGCACCTCCGAGGCCGCCCCGTCACAGCCAGGCCCAAAGCTGCCCTACAGACTACTCATAACCCTACTGGTGGCATTCACAGGGTGCCAGGGACCCTACTGGCTTGTGTACCTGGTGCGGGAGTTACTGCGACATGTTGAATTCAGTGCGGGCGCCATGATGATGTTCCCGGTCACCATGTGTCTGCCAGCCCTCAACGCCGCCATCAACCCTCTTCTGTGCATCTACTTCTTGAGGGACCTGAGGAAGGACAAGCCCAAGGTCAACAAGACCCACCAGCCCGAGATGATAGCTCTCTTCACCCTCTGATCTGAGCTCCAACATCACTCTGCCACGAGGGCACTGCCATGGTACCATTGCTAACAATATAGTGCCACAGCTACCAATATGATCCGTAGAAGCCAACCATAGTGCCACAGCTACCAATATGATCCGTAGAAGCCAACCATAGTGCCACAGCTACCAATATGACCCGTAGAAGCCAACCATAGTGCCACAGCTACCAATATGACCCGTAGAAGCCAACCATAGTGCCACAGCTACCAATATGACCGTAGAAGCCAACCATAGTGCCACAGCTACCAATATGATCCAGAAGCCAAACCATAGTGCCACAGCTACCAATATGACCCGTAGAAGCCAACCATAGTGCCACAGCTACCAATATGACCCGTAGAAGCCAACCATAGTAGATATGACCCGTAGAAAACCATAGTGCCACAGCTACCAATATGACCCGTAGAAGCCAACCATAGTACCACAGCTACCAATATGACCCGTAGAGCCAACCATAGTGCCACAGCTACCAATATGACCCGTAGAAGTGCCACAGCTACCAATATGACCCGTAAAGTAACCATAGTGCCAATATGATAGAAGCCAACCATAGTGCCACAGCTACCAATATGACCCGTAGAAGCCAACCATAGTGCCACAGCTACCAATATGACCCGTAGAAGACCATAGTGCCACAGCTACCAATATGACCCACAGAAGCCAACCATAGTACCACAGCTACCAATATGACCCGTAGAAGTCAACCAGTGTCACAGCTACCATTATGACCCGTAGAAGCCAACCATAGTGCCACAGCTACCAATATGACCCACAGAAGCCAACCATAGTGCCACGGCTACCAATATGACCCGTAGAAGCCAACCATAGTGCCACAGCTACCAATATGACCCACAGAAGCCAAACCAGTGCCACAGCCACCATTATGACCCGTAGAAGCCAACCATAGTGCCACAGCTACCAATATGACCCACAGAAGCCAACCATAGTGCCACAGCTACCATTATGACCCGTAGAAGCCAACCATAGTGCCACAGCTACCAATATGACCCACAGAAGCCAACCATAGTGTCACAGCTACCATTATGACCCGTAGAAGCCAACCATAGTGCCACAGCTACCAATATGACCCACAGAAGCCAACCATAGTGCCACGGCTACCTATATGACCCGTAGAAGCCAACCATAGTGCCACAGCTACCAATATGACCCGTAGAAGCCAAACCATTGTGCCACAGCTACCAATATGACCCACAGAAGCCAACCATAGTACCACAGCTACCAATATGACCCACAGAAGCCAACCATAGTGCCACAGCTACCAATATGACCCGTAGAACCATAGTGCCACAGCTACCAATATGACCCACAGAAGCCAACCATAGTCCCACGGCTACCATTATGACCCGTAGAAGCTAACCACAGTGCCACGGCTACCAATATGACCCGTAGAAGCCAACCATAGTGCCACGGCTACTAATATGACCCGTAGAAGCCAACCATAGTACCACAGCTACCCGTAGAAGCCAACCATAGTGCCACCAATATGACCCGTAGAAGACTATAGTGCCACGGCTACTATGACCCAGCTAACCATAGTGCCACGGCTACCATTATGACCCGTAGAAGCCAACCATAGTGCCACAGCTACCATATGACCCGTAGAAGCCAACCATAGTGCCACAGCTACCAATATGACCCGTAGAAGCTAACCATTGTGCCACAGCTACCAATATGACCCACAGAAGTCAACCATAGTGCCACAGCTACTAATATGACCCGTAGAAGCCAACCATAGTGCCACAGCTACCAATATGACCCGTAGAAGCCAACCATAGTGCCACAGCTACCAATATGACCCGTAGAAGCCAACCATAGTGCCACGGCTACTAATATGACCCGTAGAAGCCAACCATAGTACCACAGCTACCAATATGACCCGTAGAAGCCAACCATAGTGCCACGGCTACTAATATGACCCGTAGAAGCCAACCATAGTGCCACGGCTACTAATATGACCCGTAGAAGCCAACCATAGTCCCACGGCTACTAATATGACCCGTAGAAGCCAACCATAGTCCCACGGCTACGCTTCATCAGTCTTAGTTTTAGGTACTTTAACTTCGTGTCCTCCAAATCATAGTTAACACAGATAATGTTGTACTCAAGATGGAGGTGAAGCTGACTACATTCCGAGGAAGACCTTGGCACACCGGTGAAGGTCTGCAGAAGATGTCTTTAATGGAATGGAACCGGTTTTAGTTTCTCCTGTACAATACTAAAAGATAAAGTTATAAGATACTAAAAAAACAAAAAAAAACATGATTCTAGCTGGATGAAGCCATTACCCATTAGTCCATTACCCATTAGAGATGAAAATATTTGACCTGTGTAATTATGGTTCATTATTCCCGATGTTTAGTTAGGTAATTAGTATGTTATTTATGGATACCTGATTTATTAAGATGGAGACCATTAACTTAAGACAAATCATTAAGGTGATATCGCTTACTACTCATGCATTTGTGTTAATTAAGATTTTCATGTCAGTTTTCATTTATTGTCAAGAGAATTACAGGTAAAGTGTGTATATTACGAAGCGAATTACAGGTAAAGTATGTATATTATGAAGAGAATTACAGGTAAAGTATGTATATTACGAAGAGAATTACAGGTAAACTATGTATACTCCAAAGAGAATTACAGGTAAACTATGTATATTACGAAGAGAATTACAGGTAAACTATGTATATTACGAAGAGAATTACAGGTAAACTATGTATATTACGAAGAGAATTACAGGTAAACTATGTATATTACGAAGATAATTACAGGTAAACTATGTATACTCCGTAGAGAATACAGGTAAACTATGTATACTCCGTAGAGAATACAGGTAAACTATGTATACTACCAAAGCCTAACGAAATATATAGAGCAATTTCGTATGTTTCTGTTAATTATTACACAGGTATGCTCTGAATTAAAAACGAATAAATCAGTATATTTGTTATTTAAAGACACATATGTATACAGAAAACAAAGGTAACTAATTAAACACACATAATATACTTTGTTTTTTCTTATCACATAAAACCATCAATTCAGGAGAGAAATGTAAAGATTGTTGATAATGATAACAAACACTAAGAATTTATGGTGAAGAATAAATAAATAAAGATATAATAAACGTGTATAAAGACAATGAATAATAAATATATCACTAAATAACATAAACCAGTAAATAGGAATAAATAATGTGGATTTATGTCTCAATCTATCTTTGTATATGTCTATGTTTATATATCTATCTATCTATGTATATCTATCGCTCTATATCTATGTATGTTATCTATGTCTACATCTATCTATCTAGTATATATATAACGCTATATCTATCTATATTATACTGTACACGTAGCTGCCTCGGATTTGAAGGGGTGACTTAAGTATTCACACACTTTGGACCAATCAAAGAAAACGTTATTATTACGAGAGGTTAACTCAATTAATTTTAAACTTTCCTCTCATTACACAGTTTAGAGCCGCGGGGAAATACAGTTCAAGTGTAAAAGAGAAAAATGGGTTAAATTATCGTTTCTGCCATTTACTTATTTGAAATTAAGGTCAGAATCGTTCAAAACACACCAAAAACCGTCGGAAAAACATAATTTCAAACCTTACCTAACCAAAGCCCCTCTCTCCACGTACAGGCTGAATTAACATAAATATATACTGTATATGGCTGTCTTAACAAATAACTATGAAATGACTGACACTCGTTATACAGATACGGTAAAGTACGAGTAAAGTTAGGTCAGGTCAGGTCATGTATATAACTGCTGAGCGATGTTATAATTATATCAGTATTAATTAAAACACAAGAACACATATCAGTATAATGAAAAAAACTGACTAAATTGATATTAAAATTTGATTACCTGAAGATTACTCCCCCAGCTTATTTCACCTTAAGATTAATCACCCTAACCTAACCTCATTCCCTTAAAAATAAGCTTTCGGGTCATTAATGTCTAAGTGAAACAAGCTGGGGTGGAGATTCTTCAGGCAATAATAATAATAATAACAATAATAATAATAATAATAATAATAATAATAATAATAATAATAATAATAACAATACCACCGAAGATCTCTATTATAATTACCTATTCTTTTATAATCCCAAATAATTAATTACCGAGTTATTGGTGTTGTCAGTCAATAGTGAAGAACAATGGGGGGGGGGCCATTCTTTTTCCGTCTCCCATTCATTGTTGAGCGCTTTATCGACCCACCCGCCCGCCACCCCACCCGCTCAGTACACGTGCACTCGACACACCAAATATTGTCCTTCATAGAAAACGGTTTCCTCTTAGTCCATAACTTCAGTATTTTTAGCTAAAAGTTTATTTACCTTATTTACCTCATGGCCTCCCACTAGAGGAGGCCATGGTGAGATAATGAGACCAATCAGTACGATAAGAAAGTTGACAGAGAAAGAAGGACAGGTGTAATGGCTTTGTTGGGTTATTCTGGGTTGAAGGGGTTTACTGTAACAACAACAACTACTACTACTACTACTACTATTACTACTACTACTACTACTACTACTAATAATAATAATAATAATACTCTTCACCAATAACATTAAAATTTTGCACCAGATCGTACACATAAAAGCCTGTCCTACAACACAACGAGACACAAGAACACTCAAGCCATCTCAATACAGTACCACACACACACACACACACACACACATGTCTATTTCAGAATATAATTACGTAGAACATATTAGGAAAAAACAGACACAGACAGACACAGACAGATTTAGACAGATATAGACAGATTTAGACAGATATAGACAGATATAGACAACACATACGGTATCACCTCTTCTAGCTCACCAAAGCCAATGAGTGCAGTGCCAATTTAGCATTCATAACAGTAACACATAGTTGAGTATAGCCATGTTGTTTACTACCACCACGATACCACCATCATCACCACCACCACCACGACTACCACCACCATCACCATCATCACCACCCCAACCACAACCACCCACCACCACCACCATGACTACCACCACTACCACCACCACCATCACCACCATCATCATCATCACCACCCCAACCCCCACCACCACCACCCACCACCACCACGACTACCACCACCACCACCACCACGACTACCACCACTACCACCACCACCATCACCACCATCATCATCATCACCACCCCAACCACCACCACCCACCACCACCACCACGACTACCACCACTACCACCACCACCACTACCACCACCACCATCACCATCATCACCACCCCAACCACCACCACCACCACCACACCACCACCACGACTACCACCACTACCACCACCACCATCACCACCATCACCACCCAACCACCACCACACCACCACCACGACTACCACCACTACCACCACCACCATCACCATCATCACCACCCAACCACCACCACCACCACCACCACACCATCACCACCCCAACCACCACCACCACCACCACGACTACCACCACTACCACCACCACCATCACCACCATCATCATCACCACCACCACAACAACAGTGCCGTCATCACATCACGGCTTAACTGATGGACGGAATGTCAACAACGTAAATTTAATAATGACACGAGTTCTTCCTCCGTCGGGAAAATGACTAAACCTGTCGGGTGAATCGATGGCTCGGTGACTGTTTTATACGATAACACTTACCTAACATCTTACCCTTATAACACTAAGTAAACAAATAAACAAATACACAAACAAGTAAACAAATATATCAGTAAAATCCCATAAACAAACAAGCAAATCCATTACGCATCTTGATTAAAAAAAAATCCTCTTATTATTTTTTTTAGCGAGTTTTAAACAGCGCGAGAAAAGGAAGGAACTGAGGACACACACACACACACACACATTCGCTAAAGTTACTACAGCGTCAAATTTCCAATACGCGATGATTCCCCCATGAGACCTGAGTGAATTTAACTTTCTCTTCAATACATCTGCTGCAGTGTAAAGGTGAATGAATGAAGAGACAGACAGACAGAGACAGACAGACAGACAGACAGACAGACAGACAGACATTCAGTTTTTGAGACAGGGTGGGTTATATGGTATGGGGGGTGGGGGGGACAAGAGAGGAGGCGTTAAACTAGGCCTTTCAATGGTATAAGATGTTTGTAGGCCTAGACTCAAATTTATTCTCTGCCTACAAAGAATCTTATATGTAATTCTTAGTGTTTATTTCCTTAACATTTAATTAACATTTTAATACGGTAAATGGACTCTATAAACAGTAACTGATTGAAACTATTATTATTATTATTATTAGTTTTTATTATTACGGTAACAACAAATTAACAAAGTATAAATACCATAATAATAAAGTTACTAAAATACTACTACTACTAATACTACTACTACTACTACTAATAATAATAATAATAATAATAATAATACACACACACACACACACACACACACACACACACACACACACACACACACACACACACACACACACACACACACACACACACACACACACACACACATCTTAAAATCTGCACCGTCATGAACATAGAAAGTCACAAATGTCACGTAATGTTATGGAAGATGTATGACACGTTGTAGTATAAGTAACATTATTCAATAGCTACGAGGAAACCATCTGATGTTACTTTACTAATGTTCCTTTTCGACATCAACAAACCCTCCATTACATATATACAAACTCCACATCTGTTACTTACATCTGCCTCACCAAATGATGACGTAGAAACAAAATCTCATAAAGTTTTTCCTTGGGAGCCAAAATTAACTTGGGTCTCCAATTCGAACTTTTCCAAAACAGAGTCTCACAAATTTGGTTGAATATCTGTGAATTATTTTCGTATTCTGTTTCATGGCGTAGGAGGGAGGGGGGAAGAGGAGGTGAGAGGAAGAAGAAGATGAAGGAGGGGGGAGAGGGAGGAGGGAGAGGAGGAGGGGGAAGAGGATTCGTGTCGTGCGTGAGGCAGGGATTTCTAGCGTGAGTTCTGACAGCCAGCCGCTGCTCGCATGCGTGGTGGGTCGGAGAGTTGACAGCCGTGCGTTGATGGCTCCTGACAAGACTCATATCTACAGCAACGAGATCAATGCTGTGTGTGTGTGTGTGTGTGTGTGTGTGTGTGTGTGTGTGTGTGTGTGTACGCCTCACTTTACAGACATCCGGGACAACATTTCCGGATCATGGTGAATAATGACAGAGTGAACGACTGTCACACGTCCCTGTTGTGTCTGTCTGTCTGTCAGTGGTAGGGTGGTGAGGAGTGAACCCTTTGCTTAACTAGAATTTAAAAAGAAAGTTTATTCATTCATTCCCACTCCTCCTCCTCCTCCTCTTCCTCCACTCCCAGGTCCTGACACTCTCCCCAGGTCCTGACCTCCCCCCTCCCCAGGTCCACTCCCCACTCCCCCAGGTCCTGTCCTTCCCCAGGTCCTGACACTCCCCCCTGTCCCCAGGTCTTGCACTCCCCCCCACTCCCCAGGTCCTGACACTCCCCCCCCCCAGGTCCTGACACTCCCCACTCCCCCAGGTCCTGACACCCCCACTCCCCAGGTCCTGACACCTCCCCAGGTCCTGCACTCCCCCACTCCCCAGGTCCTGACACTCCCCCTCCCCCAGGTCCTGACACTCCCCTCCCCCCCCACTCCCCAGGTCCTGACACCCACTCCCCAGGTCCTGACACTCCCCCACTCCCCAGGTCCTGCCTCCCCCTCCCCCAGGTCCTGGTCCCAGGACACCCCCCACTCCCCAGGTCCTGACACCTCCCTCCCCAGGTCACACTCCCCACCCCCAGGTCCTGACACTCCTCCACTCCCCAGGTCCTGACACTCCCCCCACTCCCCAGGTCCTGACACTCCCCTACTCCCCAGGTCCTGACACTCCCTAAAGTATGTCTTCATTAGTTCTTCTGAAATTGTGTTCATCAGTAAAGTCGACCAAACAAAAGGACAACAGGAAACCGCCCTGAATGAGCACACAGTCGTCAGTACACTGCTCTGCCGCGGTGATGGAGTGTGGGAGTTTGTTGTTCTCGCTTCCGGGCTAGTGAGTGACCCCCCCCCTCCCCACCCCCCTCTCACCCCTCCTCCTTCAGTGGGTTAATGTGTTTAGTGTTAGGTGGAATGTCTTAGTGTTAATAAGGTGGAATGTCTAGTGTTAATAAGGTGGAATGTCTAGTGTTAGTTAGGTGGAATATCTAGTATAATCTTGTATTTTGTTTATATTCGTAATGTTTCGGTTTGTTAAGAGTTGAGAAGCTTTCCTTAGGGTATGAAGCTTCATGGAGCTTCGAATATGTCTCTCAAGTGTGTGAACTAATATAGTGTTTAACCCCCAGGGAAGAGTGAGAATGAGTGGACCGAGCCCTGAGCCCTGTCTGTGGTGCTCAGTAGTCGTGACCGAGGTATGGGTGACTTTAAAATGGTCATTATCACAATGCTGATACAGTACAGCAGGTGGTCTGTCCCCAAACTTTTACCTGGAGTCATAATGAAGATGAGGAGGTGACAGGTGCCAGTGTAGTGAATGCCTCTTTGGTAGGTGGTTTATGGTGGCACTGGTGTCCAGGGAGCCATTGTCACGTGGTGTTTAGCTGGAATTTTATTATGGTGTTCGTTGTTGGACTTCGTTTTTTTTTTTTTTTATACAGGGACTAGCCCACCCGGGCACAGATCACTGACCCGCATCGGGGCCTGGGCGGCGAAAATGTGATAATAATGACAATAATAATAATAATAATTAGTTCATAGTAAATAACATTTATATTAAAAAATACAAAATTTAAATTAAAATAAATTAATAATAATAATAATAATAATAATAATAATAATAATAATAATATTATTATTATTATTATTATTATTATTATTATTATTATTATCATTATTATTAAAGAACCATAAAGAAATAAACAAAATAAAAAATATCAAAAGTGAGAAACAATATATGTATGTTGTGTTGTCAATAGTAAGAGAAACAATCGAGACCCTGCAATTGTGTGTAAATGAGACAGAAAGTCAGATCAGCAACCTGGGACTTGGTCACAATTTTCGTGATGCCATATGGCAGCAGGGTCTACCATTAGACAACAATTATGCTTCTGCCTACTACCTGTGTTCATACGTGAATTATTATTATTACTATTATTATTATTATTATTATTATTATTATTATTATTATTATTATTATTATTATTATTATTATTATTATTACATAAAGTACAAATTGACTGACAAAATCACACAACTATAACACAGGATATGACGAGTGTTATCCGTAGACTTACATACATACCACTGATAAGCTAGACAGAGACAGACAGACACACAGACACACAGGCAGATAGATAGATAGACAGATAGAGAGATAGATAGATAGATAGAAAGTTATATAGATAGATAAAATCAGACAGACAGACAGACAGATAAATACACTAAGTTCCTACGAGTTTACATAGACAGTGTCGGTGTACAAACAATGGCAAATAATAAGACAATTCGACCAAGTCCTTAATCACGGGGTCGTAAGTCGCCTCGTTCTTGCGGCTCTTAAATGACGTCACTTACAGTAGTTAAGGCCACATGTGTGGAAGGCTAACGAGTGGTTATGTTCTCATGGTAATTCAACCTAGTAAGATGTTTTTGAGAGAGAGAGAGAGAGAGAGAGAGAGAGAGAGAGAGAGAGAGAGAGAGAGAGAGAGAGAGAGAGAGAGAGAGAGAGAGAGAGAGAGAGTGTAGGTATGTATGTATCTATGTGTGTGTGTGTGTGTACGTGTGTGTGTGTGTAAAGACAGAGGTTGGTCACACGCCAAGTTATGACTGCAAATCTTCCTCCGCCAGATCAAAAGCGAGCCATCTAAGGAAGGCAGGGAGGGGAGAGATGGGTAGAAAGGGAGGTGGAAGGAGGGAGGAGAGGGGAGATAGGTAGGTGGGTGGAGGGAAAAGAGGAAGGAGGGGAGGAGAGTAGGGAAGAGGAGAGAGAGAGAGAGAGAGAGAGAGAGAGAGAGAGAGAGAGAGAGAGAGAGAGAGAGAGAGAGAGAGAGAGAGAGAGACTACGGGACGTTGAGTGCACGTGTACCTACTGGCGGGTGGTGGTGATGGTGGTTGTTATGGTGTGGCAGACTAGTTGACGGCGACGCGAGTGGGTAGAGAAGACCAGAGGAGTAGGGGGGAGAAGGAGGGGAGAGGATACCAAAGACACCTCCCACCCACCCACCCGCCCAGTACACATGCACCCACCACCACACATTACTATATATATGTCAACATTATCACTTAACCAAAACAACCAACCGGACGTCTCAGAAATGCAACCTCATTCATATTACACAACAACGAAGGATTACTGTTCTGGGAAAGACTCGGTGGTAGTAGTAGTAGTAGCAGTAGTAGTAGTAGCAGTAGTAGTAGTGTCATTATTATTATTATTAATTTCGATAAATTACTCGTTCAATAATTTACTGTAACCTTAACTCCTATAAATACTAATCAAAACCAAACACAACCAACAACTGGACAACTGAACCATCGTGGCGTCGTAGTGAATCAATCATAGTTACGTTCGAAATAGTATTATCCCAGGAAGTGAGACAGCAGTAGAATGAAGTTTCTGATGGCCTTTACGAGGAGAATTGAAACGTATGAATCTTTTATTTCTTTATTTATTTATTTATTGGAGAATCTGTCTTGGTGTCGTAACTCGAGTGAACCAGTTTATGTTCGTTTGATTATCTCTAGTTACCTGAGAAGTTTAGGTTAGGTAAGGGACCAGGGCAACTAAACCACTTGTACTGAATGATTTACTCTAATGAAAGACGAGGAGAAGGAGAAGAAGAAAGAAGAAAGAAGAAAGAAGAAAGAAGAAGAAGAAGAAGAAGAAGAAGAAGAAGAAGAACAAGAAGAACAAGAAGAACAAGAAGAAGAAGAAGAAGAAGAAAGAGGAAGAGGAGGAGGAGGACATCACGTGGTGTAGGAGACATTTACCCTCAGACCAGATCACTGAGGGAGATACAACACGACACGACACGACACTTCCCGACAGACGATTCTTAGAACTTCACAAGATAATTTTTTTCCTCGAAAATAAGTAGTCACCCTAAACGCACTCGTAAACCCGGTCACAAAATTGGATTCACAGAGGATCGTAAGTGGTGATGAGGATCGTAAGTGGTGATGAGGATGGTCAGTGGTGATGAGGATGGTCAGTGGTGATGAGGATGGTCAGTGGTGATGAGGATCGTAAGTGGTGATGAGGATCGTAAGTGGTGATGAGGATCGTAAGATTAATTTTCCTCATAACTGGTGATGTAATACAGACGACGTAGTTGACTGACCCAATCGTTTAACCTCGACACAAAGAGACAGAGAGAGAGAGAGAGATTGTTAAGGAATTGTACGCCAACATCTATTTTTTTCAGGAGCATTATGAAAATAAGTAACCCCACCAGGTTAGGTTAGGTTAGGTTAGGTTAGGTTAGGTTAGGTTAGGTTAGGTTAGGGATGAGGGTAGGGGTTGGGGAGAGGGTAGGGGAAGGAGTAGGAGTAAGAGTTGAGGGTAAGAGTACTGGGTCCTAGCCGCCCGTCCCCCCATCCCGGTCCACCAGTACTCACGTCCCAGTAATCTCTACCCATGAACCGGTCAATAGTCTAAATACTGTCTATGTTATTGTAATGGTATCTCTTCCCCTCACACACACACACACACACACACACACACACACACACACCATCCTTGACCACCGGAGAGTCAAGACCTATTCAGGCCCCCCTCGGTCATGTCGGCCAATTCTTCAAGTCCCTCTCCCCGACCCATCCTCACAACCGGGATATCAACAGAATCAAAAGTGACAATTTCGTTTCGGAAAGAAGTGAGGTCAGTGTTGAACAGTAATAAACAGTGTTTAAGCCAGTGAATTCAGCACTTGTAGACAGTACTAGTAAAAGCCGGGACCCACCAGTGAGATAAACACCCCTGGGAACCATCCTCTGACCAGGAGGTGTTAATTAGTCTGCCCTGGGAACAACAGGGGGCCAACTTTACACCTGATTACGAGATAACACAACACCACCCAGCAGAGAGTGAGGTACTGTGACGCCACCCGAGAGAGTCACTATACCACGTGAACACCACACCACCCGGTGTCCCCATGACCACGTGAAGTCCTTCACGTGTAGGTTACATGAACGGATAAATTAAATCTCGAGACTAAAGAATAAACATAAACCTTAATAAACAACTAATATGTGCACTTTAAATAAACCATAAACTACTTTATAACATCACAATTGATTGCCCTTTACACACAATAAGTAATAATAGAGCAGCACTGAATATATAATACTTAAATAAACCCAATTTGATAAGGTATCCATCACTGACAAACAGAGACGTCTCTCACTTCCAAGGCCCACCAGTAACTGACAAAACCCCATATCCCGGGGGCCTACAAGCCTAAAAGCACTAATATTAAACTACTCCAACATTAAGCTGCAAAAACAGTTAAAGATACACTCAGGGAAAACAATTATGTATCAAGTACCAGCCCTGCTCACATATAATTATCAAAAATATTTTACATACATAAGTTGAAGGTAACGAACATAAAAAAATGCACTATCCACAAGGCAATGCACTACTGTGCATTATGCCATGCATAACAACTACAAAACTACTACATCATCTTCACTATAACTCTACATCTTCACTACAACACTACATCTTCACTATAACTACATCTTCACTACAACACTACATATTCACTATAACTACATCTTCACTACAACACTACTACATCATCTTCACTATAACACTACAACATCATCATCACTATAACTACATCTTCACTACAACACTACATATTCACTATAACTACATCTTCACTATAACACTACTACATCATCTTCACTATAACACTACAACATCATCTTCACTATAACTACATCTTCACTATAACACTACTACATCATCTTCACTATAACACTACTACATCATCTTCACTATAACACTACAACATCATCTTCACTATAACTACATCTTCACTATAACACTACTACATCATCTTCACTACAACACTACTACATCATCTTCACTATAACTACATCTTCACTACAACACTACTACATCATCTTCACTACAACACTACTACATCATCTTCACTATAACTATATCTTCACTACAACACTACTACATCATCTTCACTATAACTATATCTTCACTACAACACTACTACATCATCTTCACTATAACTACATCTTCACTATAACACTACTACATCATCTTCACTACAACACTACTACATCATCTTCACTATAACTATATCTTCACTACAACACTACTACATCATCTTCACTATAACTACATCTTCACTATAACACTACTACATCATCTTCACTATAACACTACAACATCATCTTCACTATAACTACATCTTCACTATAACACTACTACATCATCTTCACTACAACACTACTACATCATCTTCACTATAACTACATCTTCACTACAACACTACTACATCATCTTCACTACAACACTACTACATCATCTTCACTATAACTATATCTTCACTACAACACTACTACATCATCTTCACTACACCACTACATCTTCACTGTAACACTATTAGATGTTCACTATAACATTAGTATAACGTCACAAAACTTCATAACCAGGTTGGAATTTTTGTTCAATGTGCAATTGTGAATTCTAGTGGTAGGTCAGTCTTATCACTAAAACAATTTGTGATTTTCAAAATGGCCTGTTCTACACAGCAACACGACCAGACCCGGGGCCCAGAGCCTACCATTCAGAAGTTCTCGTCTGAAGACGTAAATAATATTATGGCCAAGAAAACTTTTACGCTTCTGGGCACCGGCACGGCTGGGCGATGCTGGCGCCTCACTGGAGATCAGACAGATCTTGTCTTAAAGCAATTTACCGGTAAAAACAATTTGAAAGACCTCACCAAGGAGGTAAAATACTTACACACCTGTCAAGGCCTTGAAGGTGTCCAAAAGCCAGTTGGCGTTAACATTCCTCAAAGGTATTTGTTTACAAAATATAGTGGTCTAGGTCTCTGCAATTACGCCAGAAAGTATGGCTTCACCGTCGAAGTGATAGACCAAATCATGCTGGCACTCTGTAAAGTCGTACAGAGACTCCTTACTCGAGGGATCGCACACAATGATATAAAACCCGACAATATCTGCCTTCACACCGGGGACGACGGGCACCACGTGACCCTCATCGACTTCGGGATGGCTACACTCGTCAATCATCCACTATACATGACACCAATTCCCGCTGATATCCAGAAGCAGGTGGAACGGATGGCACCGGAGGTTCTGAACGGGGAAAATATTACCACCACCAGCGACATCTACAGCTTAGGAAAACTATTTCAGAAGTTGGTCCATACTGGGGAGTTCCCTGAAGAAGTCGTCCAGTGGGTGCACTCAGCCCAAAACAGGGACCCCATCTGCCGCCCCAGCCTCCAGAGCTTAATAGACATTCTTGAGCCCAAATTATCCCAGTGAAAAGTTTCCCAGTCAGAACTCACCCAGTCAGAACCCTCCCAGTCAGAACTCACCCAGTCAGAACTCACCCAGTCAGAACCCTCCCAGTCAGAACCCTCCCAGTCAGAACCCTCCCAACCAAAAGAGTCAAAAAGGACATCAAAATCGTCTTCTAAGGAAATAAAAAATATATAAAAAAAAGAACGTCGATCAACCAAAATAAAAGGATTTTTAGTTGATAATCTGACCATTAAAATTTATTATTATTATTATTATTATTATTATTATTATTATTATTAATAGTACCTTTATCATCATTATTATTATTATCTTTATTATTACTAATAAATAAATTATTATTACTGGTATTATTATCATCATCATCATCATCATTATTCCTCTACGCGGACCCATCTCTCTCCCTGATAAGTATCCAGCTTTTAAGATACATACCTGTCTTCGTGTTGGTGTTTGTTGTGGACGACAGGTAGGCTAATTTGCTCACCTGAGAGACATTATGTAAACAATACCCCCGGAGGTATTTAGGTTAGGTTAGGTTAGGTTAGGTTAGGTTAGGTTAGGTTAGGTTAGGTTAGGTTAGGTTAGGTTAGGTTAGGTTAGGTTAGGGAATATAAATGGTGTACTGTTTTTTTTTTACTCACTCTCACTGTATCATTGTGAGTACTTTACAAACATGGAGTACTTCTGTATGAATGTGTGTGTGTGTGTGTGTGTGTGTGTGTGTGTGTGTGTGTCAACGTGAGCGTGTTTGCCAGACAGGGAGTGCGTGTGTACAAGAAGGCTTCATCTCCACAGAGCTTCGTGTCAACATAGGTCCCACCACCCCTTCCTACAGAGAGCCAAACCAATAAATATATTTCCTCAACTAACCAAACTTGTGGTGAGAGAGAGAGGGAGGATAATGTTGGCGGAAGAGAAAACAAATGAGAATAATCAGAATGAGACAGAGAGAGATAGAAAGAGAGGATAAACAAGGAGAAGAACTCTCTCTCTCTCTCAGTAGCTGGTAAGTAATACAAGGGAGACGCCCCGGAAAATGACCCGTTAGTAAACAAACATCTTTCTTCTCTACAGTATCCGGCAGTCAGCCATCCACATCTTGGAACCGGCTATTTAACCACAAGACTCTCTGGTGCCGGTTGGGTATAAATTTGCCGGTGGTACATCTCTACAGTATCCGTGAGGGGGTGGTTGAAGGGGTGAGGGGGAGCAAATACCAGCAGGCCCATCACACACCCCCATCATTACGCATACCCATCATCACGCCACACCCATCACGCCACACCCATCATCACGCCACACCATCAACCAGTCCCCCTTACAAGCAGCTAACATGACCAAGTCGACCATACCTGCCGCTTACACCTGCATAATTGATGTGGGAGGTTTGTACAGCACCTGGTAACGGCCACGATGCTCTCTCTCTCTCTCTCTCTCTCTCTCTCTCTCTCTCTCACCGCCCTCCCGTTAACCCAACCTCTACACCTGTGGGTCATAAACAGCCTGGTGCCAGCAACCCCAAGTCATGTGTCGACCTGCCGCCTCCTCCCTCCCTCGCACCTGTGATGACCACCTGCCTCATCCCTCCCTCCTACCTGTGTCAACCACCTGCCTCCTCCTCCTCCCTGTGATGACCATCTGCCTCCTCCCTCCCTCCTACCTGTGATGACCACCTGCCTCCTCCCTCCCTCCTACCTGTGATGACCACCTGCCTCCTCCCTCCCCTGTGATGACCACCTGCCTCCCTCCCTCCTACCTGTGATGACCTCCTCCTCCTACCTGTGATGACCACCTGCCTCCTCCCTCCCACCTACCTGTGATGACCACCTGCCTCCTCCCTCCCTCCTGATGACCTGCCTCCTCCTCCTCCCTCCACCTGCCTCCCTCCCTCCCACCTACCTGAGATGACCACCTGCCTCCTCCCTCCCCACCTGTGATGACCACCTGCCTCCCTCCTCCCACCTACCTGTGATGACCACCTGCCTCCTCCCTCCCACCTGTGATGACCACCTCCTCCTCCCCTCCCTCCACCTGTGATGACCACCTGCCTCCTCCCTCCCACCTGTGATGACACCTGCCTCCCTCCCTCCCACCTACCTGTGATGACCACCTGCCTCCTCCCTCCCTCCTACCTGTGATGACCACCTGCCTCCTCCCTCCCTCCCACCTACCTGTGATGACCACCTGCCTCCTCCCTCCCACCTACCTGTGATGACCACCTGCCTCCTCCCTCCCACCTGCTTTGTAACGTACACACTCCTTCCTCTTATTTTTCTTCTCCTTTTTTCCTTCTTGTTCTTCTTCATCTTCCTCTTCTCTCTCATTCTTCTTCTACTTCTGTTTCCGTTACCTTCCTCTGTCACTCCTCTTCCATCTTCTCTCTTTACTCTTCCTCCTAATCTTCGTTATCCATCTCCATCTGTCTGTTTTTCTACTGTCGCTATTACCACATTTATCTCTGTCTCCTAATCCTCCTCCTCCTCCTCCTCCCCACTCATCCATTTCTTCCTATCCATCCCCTTTTTTTGCTATCACGTCTTTCTCTCATTCTCTGTCTCTCTGGACTCGATTTGCACTCTTTCTTTCTTTCCCTCCCTCTTTCCCTCTCCATCTCTGTCTTTCGACTTGATTTCCACGCCTTCTCCTCCCTTTTATTTTTCTTCTCCGTCTACTTCTCTTCCTCCTCTCCGTTATTCCTGAAACATCTCCTTCTCCCTCCACATCTTCTCTTCCCCCTCCTACCAGCTCTCCCCTCCTCCTTCTCCTCCCCTTCCCCCTCCCTTCACCTCTTCCTCTTTCCATCACCTCTTCCCCTTCCCCCTAGCTTCCCCAATCTCCCTCTTCCACTCTTCCCTTCCTCCCTCTTTCCCACTCTCCCTCCCTCTCCCAGGCCAGCGAGTGGATCGATGTGGTAGCGACCATGTGGGTGCTGCTGCACTCAGGATAGCGGCGACCACCCACCAATGACCCTTGTACTGGAGAACAAAATGGCGTCAGAATTGCACCGAGACTCTTGCCAACCCAGATACCTTCAATTACTTCGACTTAAAAACAAAAGTAACGGATCACGTGAAGATTAGCCACCCCATTTATTTCATGTGAGGATTAAACACACTAACGCTATCTAGGAGGTTAGGTTAGGTTAGGTTTGGTTAGGTTTATGTTAGATTAGCTGGGGGGTATAGGGGTAATCTTCAGGAGTTCCAAAACAAATATTACGTGTGAATATTTAAGAATTCCCCCTCTACACCCCCCCGACCCTAGCCAGGAACTGGGAACGCATCTTGTTACGTTTCGAATCTTAATAACGTCGACGTCATTTTGGTCTCCAACTTTGCGTCGTGGAAGCCAATCAGATGCGTTTCTTACGTCACTAAAGTCAAGAGAAAAATTAAATCACCTGAAGATTCGCCCCGATCATTGCTTAGGTAGTGATAGTGTGATTAGTCTACAGGTGAAATAAGCTGGAAGGGGGAGGACTAATCTTCAGGTGATCTAAACAGCTTGACGTACGAGTTGAGAGTGAAGGTTATAAGGCGTCTTAGTCCTAATTGGTCTTATTCCTAATGGCCTTCTGCCCTAATGAGTCACAATCCTAATGAGTACCTGCCATAATTCTAATGGGAATCAGGCCCAAAGAGTCCCCATAGGCCCAAATTCAAATAATTATATAGTATGGGCCGATTGGGTCTATTAGAACTGGGGGGGGGGGACTACCTGGCCTCCATCACACTGTACTCTAGTCTTCCATTGTTTTCACTGTCATGGATATGTAATATAATGCCGCTGTGTGTTGATGGCGTTGCATATGTGTGCGTGAACTCAATTGCATAGCCGAGTTGCACTAGATTGCAAATTGTTCACACGCATTAACTTGTGCAGTGGTGCTCTGTGCGTTGATGAAGTTGCATAGGTGTGCGTTCAATGTGAATTTAGTGGCATGGAAGAGCAGCACTAAACTGTATATAGCTACTGCGCGTTGTAAAGGGATGAACCTGTGCAGTGGTGCTCTCTGTTGATGGAGCCACATAGATGTTGGTTCAATGTTTAACTAATTTCCACATACTGTATGCTGCACACGTGTGGTATATTTTTGTTCACCAAATAAACAGTGGAGGGAGAGAAGGGACACGCGGCGGGACTGTCGGATGTATTCACCGAGGCGTCCCCCTGGTACATGCGTGTCCGGCTGGTCTGTATATGAACAATGTTATCACTAGCAGGCACACAATCTGCTCTGTCTATCTGCTTACGCGGTACAATAACAGCGCTCTGCTAAGTGAGAAAATGACAAGCTGTCCAGCCAACAACATTGTTCTTGTTTCACAACAAATTTGACTCTGTAAACAAAAACAACAACAACAACAACAATAAAACACAAGGGAACATCTAACGATTAGCCTCCAGCTTATTTTACCTAAAGATTAACCTAACCTAATCTAACCAACCTAAATTCATGTAGTATTAACATAGCTATCCTAACTAAATCGAACCTAACCCTCTACAGGTAACATCAGGGCGGCTAGTTCACCTGAAATTGAATGTGGAGTCTTATCTTCAGGTTATCTCTGTAAAGGCCTGGATCGGTCAGAGAATATTTTTCGGATACAAGGGAGAGCAACAGGTCGGGAATACGTTATCCGGCACCAAATTTCGGGCAGTTAATTTAGTACACGAGGTCTGACTTGTATGATGAAGTTTCGTAATTATTGTAGACGGTGTGTGTGTGTGTGTGTGTGTGTGTGTGATGTATACAGTATAGCATGACATGTTTCCTCATACAGGGTCACACACGATAGGACACGGAGCAACGGATTTAAGTTGGATAAGTTTAGGTTTAGGAGGGAGATAGGAGGAAACTGGTTCACAAATAGGGTGGTGGACGAGTGGATGATAGAGAGTGGTAGTAACTCTCGACAGGAGCTGCCATGCACAGGCCAACCTGCCTATTGCAGACTCCTTATTTTCTTATGTTCTTATCTAAGTTTTAAGTGTTTCGAACCACCTGAAGATTAGCCCCTCAGCTTATTTCACCTAAAGATTAACCACCTCAACCTAACCTAACCTAAGCTAATAGTGTTAAGGTGTTAAGTCAAGAGGTGAAATAAACTAGGGTGTTTATTCTTCAGGTGATCCAGTTTTCTTTATACACAATCAAAATGCATTCGAGTGAAGTACAGACTCATGCTGGGTGTTGCTTCTTCAATATTGTGCTAAGACTTCTCCTGGCCTCGTGACCGTCAACACACAGCAGCTCTTGAGTGTGGCAGTGTTTACAGTATACACGCCCAGTAACACCTCACTATGCTCTTTTCATACACGAGTTCTCCTTTAATATACATAGAGTACATAGTGTATATACGGAACCTTCTTATTTGACCTTGACCTTTGACATGGTTATTACACACACACACACACACACCTAGCTGTGATGCCCCACAACACCACATGACAGCAGTAAGCGAGGTACTGTTACACCACGACAGGTCCCTCATGACACGATTTGTGAACGAGATACTGCTCCTTGTGTTTACTGCCCAACGACACGACCCAGCTGGCCCAACGTGACCTAGATCAGAAGAGCAAAAGACTCCCCCCCCCCCACCCCCCCTCCTGCCACCATCCACTGTAATAATAACTTGTATGTTCACTACTCATTCCTTTTATTTTTTTTGTAATGAAAGCTTTTGTTAAACGACCGACTCTCGCCTATCACAGTATATAAGTCATTCTGTCCACTGGTTAGTTGAAGTATTTTTGGCTGATATACCTTTCCAATAAGTCATTAATTACTGTTATTTTTAAAGTCTGATATAATACACACACACACACACACACACACACACATAGGTATACATACTGTAGATGTCGAGCTCCTCCGTCACCGACATGAATGCACACTTACATAATTAATGAGCTATATACATACAGTCTTACCTACTCGTATGATCTGTTGATGTGTGTGTGTGTGTGTGTGTGTGTGTGTGTGTGTGTGTGTGTGTGTGTGTGTGTGTGTGTGTGTGTGTGTGTGTGTGTGTGTGTATATGTATGTGTGTGTGTGTGTGTGTGTGTGTGTGTGTATATGTGTGTGTGTGTGTGTGTGTGTGAGGGCTGTATAGGGATTCACCTCGTGTTTAGAGAGGGATTGGAAGGGGGTTGGATATATGTACATGGATGCATATATACAGGTAGGTGTGCACACATGTGGCTTCAGCGGTTGACTTTTATGTGTCAGGGATGGACAGGAGAGAGTCACTGCTATATATATTTGGTGAAGTATTTTATAGACACTTCCATCTGTTTCGTTTACTACAGCAACAGTCCCGATACTTATTTGGTTCTGATCACATGAAGATTAGCCCCCTAGCTTCTTCATAAAATTAAACATCTTAACCTAACCTATCCTCACCTATCTTAACCTAACCTCACCTAACTTAACCTAACCTATCCTCACCTATCTTAACCTAACCTAACCTAACCTATCTTAACCTAACCTCACCTAACTTAACCTAACCTATCCTCACCTATCTTAACCTAATCTAACCAAACCTCACCTAGCCTCACCTAACTTAACCTAACCTGCAAGTAACATTAAGGTGAAATATACTGGGTGGCTAATCTTCATGTGATCTCTTGTTTTTCTTTACTGCTTCAGCTGCCAGGGTTAGGTTATTCAATCTGTTGTTGTTGATGGTATGTTACTCTCGGCTGTTTAATAAAAGTCAATTTCCCGATGTCTTATTTTTCTTTTACATATCAAAATATAAGATCTTTTTTTTCTTCTCCCGTTTTTGTTATAGGTAATGAAGGTCATTTTCCCTTGGTTATAGTTTTTACAAGTCTGATAACTCCTAGAGAAAAAAATGGTCTTTGGTCTAACGTTCCAATGCATTTCTGTGTTCCAAAACTGAAGACTTTAAATCATTGTACACTTAAATTCGTTCACACACTAAACAAAAACTGCCCCATAATGCAACCTATAGCTTATGTAGTTTGTTAAGTCTGTTGATGGTGTTTCTACGTGTTTCAACTAAAGCGTACCATCACGAACACAACAAAACAACTCGCTACAGCACCAGACCATAAGATAAATACTCACCTCTGTTTTTGTTTATTTACTCGCCACTCTTAACCAACAATTTCCTTTATCTGCCTCCCCCATGTAACCTGACTCTGATCTGTAGGCGGGTTATAGAGTCAGTCATTCGTGTAACTCTCTCCTTGACTTCAGATATCAAGTACCATGCACGTGCAGAATAATTGTATAATCCCCTTCAGAGCGTTGTCAACCTCCCGAGTACAATAAATTAGTCACATGATTACAATAACTTCAATACAATGTCGTATATCCCTTAAGCAATAATGATGATCTATTTCTGTATTCCTTGCGCAACGATAAAACGGTCCCCCGAGGATGAAGTCATCGTGGTATTTGTGAATTTGTTTGTTGAATTCTATTGTTTTATTTTTTATTGTATTTTTTTTACGTGTGTGTGATTGTGCATTGGTTTTTATTTTTTAATTGTGGTTTAATCTTATATTAATTTACTTATTTATGTATTTATTTCATCTTAAAAATGAAGAGATTGTATTAATATGATAGATAATGTAGGGATGTTGTAGGCAATTTACTATCCTCAAAGCCTAATTGGTCTGAGTATTTATTTGTTTAGTCCAGAAATACCAGTATGTATTTTGATTACCGTAACAAAAATAGAATTACACAGTTTTTAATCTGAACACCAACAAAGGCAGCAGTCTATTATAGTATTTTAGTTTTCAACGTTATGACTGACTTATGAAATTTTAAATAAAGAATAACCATGTAAATAAATTAATAAAAACAAATAAATCACACATGCAGCCGAATTAAAAGTTCGCCGGAGAGTTTGCGAGCGACTGACCGCGCTAATACGAATAACCTGAATTTCTATGAGTTTTATGTTACTGTGAAAGGTCTATACTTTTATATCGCTAGTTGGACCATCACGTAAACGTTGTGTGTGTGATAGAAGGAGTGCCATGACTCATATAAAACGAACATAATAGCGAATATCCTGAAAAAAAAGTCACAACACAAAACCATTTTTTTTTGTCAAGTAAATCACCTTAATTTCACCAAAAGTCTATCCTTCTACAATATCTACTCCACTTACCTGTATATTACATAATTATCTACCTCATCTTCCTTTTAATCTACCGTACAAATGATTAATGGGTACTCACCAGCCGACGATGGAGCCGTGGACAGCCGAGAGCTTCACAAATAGGCTTTCAAGGTTACTATGTATCAATTATTTCACGCATCACCATAATGCGCTATCAATTATGCCTCACTTATGTTCACAAAAATAAACAAAACGTATTAAATAATATCTTAAGTTATTTTGCACTCTACAGTAAGTAATTTCAAAACGCACTTAAATACTGTAATTTCTAAGTTAATTGGTATTTAAGTTCATGTTAAAACTCACTTTAATAATTTCAAAGTTATCTGGTACACTTAAGTAATTTCAAAGGTTTTATTCACTTAAATAAGTAGTCATTCAGCACTACTACTTAAATAATTTCACTTTAAAAAATTACCATAAATCACTGGTAATAATTTTCTCAAACTTTCAAAATAATCATAATGAAAAACATGAATTATTGTACACTTAAAATCACCAATGATTATTTCTTAAAAAAAAACCACTAAAATAATATCAAAATCACTTAAAATTACCATATATCACAAAACAAAAATTAATTATATTGAAAAAAAATCACCATAAATCACAAATTTCCGTTCAAGATTATTTAGAAAAAAATGACCACAGACGAGTATAATTTTTTCTTCAGAGTTTTTCAGCACTCGAAAGACTAAGACTAATTTTCAAGATTTCTAAACTCACTATGTCACTGAAAAAAATCATAATCAATCGTTATTTAAATTAGAAACTTTCATAAAATCACTATTATACACTTGAAAACATACACAATATAAAACTAAAGTATGTTATTTAAATCACCTGTAATTATTAACGTGTATATACGACTTCAGTTACGCGAGGTGCTTGGATCGTCAGTAACTAGTATGTTATTTTCATCGCTATTATCAATGTTTATATGGATGTTTCTATGCTTATTTTCCCTTTTTATAATGTTATTCACAACATAAATAAATAAATCACTTGGTATTTAAATCACGAGTTACTATTCACTCCCGTTGATTGGATTGTCAACAAGAATAATGATTGTTTTTACTTACATTTCCTAATTGTTTATTGATTTATTTACTGTCTATTTGTTTAATTAGATGTTAACTATGATATTTCACACACTGGTATATCGACACAGTAAGAAACACACGTAATAATTGACGATTTTAAAAGGAACTCTCACCCGGGTCCATGGAGTCGCCTGCTAGCCTCTGTTGAGGTTTAATTCGGCATCACAGCTTCTCAAAGTTTTCATCAAATATTTTCATTGTTGATTGTAATTATATTTATGATCCTGATGGATAACGATACATTATTTTTTCATCCTGAGTTATGGTCGATGTCGTTAATATTAATGTACGTACGAGGAGAGTTGTAGGGAAATAATCATAAAATATACGAATTAATATTTTCATCATACAAGCATTTATATGAAATCGCGTTATATTTGCATTGAATTTTACTAAAGTATATTAAATTATGTTAGATAACAGCTGTAACTACTATCAGCATTCGTATGAGAGAATAAACATAAGAAATAATAATTAAAAAACTTTTGAAAGTTAAGCGTCACCTGCGTCGATAATTCTAGAAACATACTAAGAACGAAGAAACATTATCTATATTCTTATAATTTTGGAAACAGGATCTAAACTGAATCTAATCTAACCTAAAATGACAACATTAGAGTAGTTTTGATTAAGTAGAGTAGATTCCATTAATTCGCGCTGCCCTAAATTTAAAAAGATTTGGCAGTATCGTTCTTGGTATTATTAAAGTATTTTTTTTTTTTTAGCCTTTCTAGTGTTTCCTCAACGTCTATCACCACTGTGTGAATTAAGTAACGAATCTTGTTAACGGATAGGACAACCTGGATAAAATTTCCCTGCCATAACATAGTAAAATGCTTCATTAACATGTAAAATACGCAAGGTTGGGAAAACATGGAGGCCTGAGAAGTTGACGTCCCGAAGTGTATTCACCATTTTGGGGGAAGATCATGTGTTTTTCTACGTGATGGCCTGAGTCTATGTCGGCGAGGGTGAGTACTTACATTTAGCTTCAGGATTATTGTCAAGATCAGTATGTTGGTCGAATTTAACCCATTAAATGGTGCATTGTTAACAAACACCTTTAAGTGTTTACGCCAGGCCTGTCGCTTTGGCTATCTGGGATTTTCTTTATTTAATTTTTGGTGAAATTCTTAGACACCGGGTTTTAAAATAAGCAAAAGTAACCAACCCAGCCTAGCAATCTTGGAGTATATTTTAATTATCATAGATAGGTTAAGTGGAGTTAGGTTGGTTCGTTTTGTCCGTCTTAATAAGTTAAAGAAATACTGTTCATGAGGCTGCTGCCGCTAAACGAGAATATTTATATATTTTTTTTTAATTAAAATTCCGAAAATATCAACCACGGAGCTCTATATTGATTTATATTTAGGGAAATATAGAACAAAACTACGTTACTCAATACCGTTTACAAGAGATTTTGTTTTGCTTAGATTTCACTTAAAAAATGCAATTTTCATCACAAAGTGGACAGGGCTTGAGGTAAGAGGGAAATTGTAGGGTAAAGACACGCAAAAAAACTGTTGATACCTAATCTTACCTAACAAGAGTTTAATATTTAAGAACAGGTGTCTGGGTTAAGGGGCAGAGTTAGGAACTTTTTAATAGAAGAAAAGTTCTTCAGCTTATTAATAACATCCTAAAACTGGTGGAGGAAATAAATCTTTGCCAAACAAAAAGATTATCAAGAACCTAACCAAACCAAACGACTCTCAAATATCAATACACATGTTTAACCTAACATATTGGTCTAAAATTACGGCCAAGCAGATCTAATGGTTAGGTATAGCCGCAACATTATGGCCATGGGAGCCACTTCGTAACATTATGGCCATGGGAGCCATTTCGTAACATTA
>NW_024757148.1:42500-82500 GCF_018991925.1 Homarus americanus
ACCTTATGGAGACTCACTGTACCTTATAGAGACTCACTGTACCTTATGGAGACCCACTGTACCTTATGGAGACTCACTGTACCTTATAGAGACTCACTGTGCCTTATGGAGACCCACTGTACCTTATGGAGACTCACTGTACCTTATAGAGACTCACTGTACCTTATGGAGACCCACTGTACCTTATGGAGACTCACTGTGCCTTTATAGAGACCTCACTGTGCCTTATGGAGACTCACTGCACCTTATGTGAGACCTCACTGTGCCTATGGAGACCTCACCTCACCTTATGGAGACCTCACTGTACCTTATAGACTCACTGTACCTTATGGCGACTCTCTGTGCCTTATAGAGACTCACTGTACCTATAGAGACCTCACTGTGCCTTATGGAGACCTCACTGTGCCTTATGGAGACCTCACTGTACCTTATAGAGACTCACTGTGCCTTTATGGAGACTCACACTGTACCTAAGGAGACCTCACTGTAACCTTATGCGGAGACTCACCGTGCCTTATAGAGACTCACTGTACCTTATGGCGACTCTCTGTGCCTTATAGAGACCTCACACTGCACCTTATGAGACCACTCGTACCTTATGGAGACCTCACCGTACCTTATAGAGACTCACTGTGCCTTATAGAGACTCACTGTGCCTTATGGAGACTCACTGTACCTTTTAGAGACTCACTGTGCCTTATAGAGACTCACTGTGCCTTATGGAGACTCACTGTACCTTTTAGAGACTCACTGTGCCTTATAGAGACTCACTGTGCCTTATGGAGACTCACTGTACCTTTTAGAGACTCTCTGTGCCTTATGGCGACTCACTGTACCTTATGGCGACTCACTGTACCTTATGGAGACTCACTGTACCTTATGGAGACTCACTGTACCTTATGGAGACTCACTGTGCCTTATGGCGACTCACTGTGCCTTATGAAGACTCACTGTGCCTTATAGAGACTCACTGTACCTTATAGAGACCTCACTGTGCCTTATAGAGAGTCACTGTGCCTTATAGAGACTCACTGTACCTTATAGAGACTCACTGTGCCTTATAGAGACTCACTGTGCCTTATGGCGACTCACTGTACCTTATAGAGACTCACTGTGCCTTATAGAGACTCACTGTGCCTTATGGCGACTCACTGTACCTTATAGAGACTCACTGTGCCTTATAGAGACTCACTGTACCTTATGGCGACTCTCTGTGCCTTATAGAGACTCACTGTGCCTTATAGAGACTCACTGTATCTTATGGAGACTCACTGTACCTTATAGAGACTCACTGTGCCTTATAGAGACTCACTGTACCTTATGGAGACTCACTGTACCTTATAGAGACTCACTGTGCCTTATAGAGACTCACTGTGCCTTATGGCGACTCACACTGTACCTTATAGAGACTCACCGTACCTTTATGGCGACCACTGTACCTTATAGAGACTCACTGTGCCTTATAGAGACCTCCACTGTGCCTTATGGCGACCTCACTCACCCTTATAGAGACTCACTGTGCTCCTTATAGAGACTCACTGTGCCTTATGGCGACCTCACTGTACCTTATAGAGACCTCACTGTGCCTTATAGAGACCTCACTGTACCTATGGCGACTCCCTTCAGCCTTATAGAGACCACACCAGCTCATAGACCTCATCGTACCTTGCAGAGACTCACTGTGCCTTATAGAGACTCCACTGTGCTTCTATGGAGACTCACTGTGCCTTATAGAGACCTCACTGGTGCCTTTATAGAGACTCACTGTGCCTTATGGCGACTCACTGTACCTTATAGAGACTCACTGTGCCTTCCTTATAGAGACCTTTCACTGTACCTTATGGCGACTCTCTCTGTGCCTTATAGAGACTCACACTGTGCCTTATAGAGACTCACACTGTACCTATGGAGACTCACACTGTACCTTATGGAGACTCACTGGTACCTTATAGAGACTCACTGTGCCTTATAGAGACTCACTGTACCTTATGGCGACTCTCTGTGCCTTATAGAGACTCACTGTGCCTTATAGAGACTCACTGTACCTTATGGAGACTCACTGTACCTTATGGAGACTCACTGTACCTTATAGAGACTCACTGTGCCTTATAGAGACTCACTGTACCTTATGGCGACTCTCTGTGCCTTATAGAGACTCACTGTGCCTTATAGAGACTCACTGTACCTTATGGAGACTCACTGTGCCTTATGGAGACTCACTGTACCTTATGGAGACTCACTGTGCCTTATGGCGACTCACTGTACCTTATGAAGACTCACTGTGCCCTATAGAGACTCACTGTACCTTATAGAGACTCACTGTACCTTGGTATAGAGACCTCACTGTGCCCATGGAGACCTCACTGTACCTTTAGAGACTCTCTGTGCCTTATGGCGACTCACCTGTACCCTATGGCGACCACTGTACCCTTATGGAGACCTCACTGTACCTTATGGAGACCTCACTGTACCTTGCGCGACCCCACTGTACCTTATGTGGAGACTCACTGCCTATGTGGCGACCTCACTGTGCCTTATGAAGACCTCACTGTACCTATGGAGACCTCACTGTGCCCTATGGAGAGACCTCAATGCACCTTTAGAGACTCTCTGTGCCTTTATACACTCCACGTACCTTATTACCACTGTACCTTATAGAGACTCACTGTACCTTATGGAGACTCACTGTACCTTATGGCGACTCACTGTACCTTATGGAGACTCACTGTGCCTTATGGCGACTCACTGTGCCTTATGAAGACTCACTGTGCCTTATAGAGACTCACTGTACTTTATGACGACTCTCTGTGCCTTATGGAGACTCAATGTGCCTTATAGAGACTCACTGTGCCTTATAGAGACTCACTGTGCCTTATGGAGACTCACTGTACCTTATGGAGACTCACTGTACCTTATAGACTCACTGTGCCTTATAGAGACTCACTGACCTCTCTCTGTGCCTTATAGAGACTCACTGTGCCTTATAGAGACTCACTGTATCTTATGGAGACTCACTGTGCCTTATGGAGACTCACCTGTACCTAATGGAGACTCACTGTGCCTTATGGCGACTCACTGTGCTTATGAGACTCACTGTGCCTTATAGACTCCTCATACTGTACCTGGAGACTCACTGTGCCTTATGGAGACTCACTGTACATATGACGACTCACTGTACCTTTTAGAGACTCACTGTGCCTTATAGAGACTCACTGTATAGAACTCCTGTACCTTATGGAGACTCACTGTATCTTTTAGAGACTCACTGTGCCTTGTATAGAGACCTCACTGTGCCCATGGAGACTCACTTTTTAGAGACTCTCTGTGCCTTATGGCGACTCACTGTACCTTATGGCGACCACTGTACCTCTGTACCTGGAGACTCACTGTACCTTATATGACTCACTGTACCTTATGAGACTCACTGTGCCTTATGGCGACTCACTGTGCCTTATGAAGACTCACTGTACCTTATGGAGACTCACTGTGCCCTTATGGAGACTCACTGTACCTTTTAGAGACTCTCTGTGCCTTATGGCGACTCACTGTACCTTATGGCTACTCACTGTACCTTATAGAGACGCACTGTACCTTATGGAGACTCACTGTACCTTATGGCGACTCACTGTACCTATGGAGACTCACTGTGCCTCATGTGCTCACTGTGCCTTATGAAGACTCACTGTACTTATAGAGACTCACTGTACTTTATGACGACTCTCTGTGCCTTATGGAGACTCAATGTGCCTTATAGAGACTCTGTGCCTTATAGAGACTCACTGTGCCTTATGGAGACTCACTGTCGCGTTTACTGCCTCTGTTTAGTCACTGTAGTAAAATATAAGACAATTGGTAAGACGTTTCTCAGTGTGGATTGAGGATGGTGTGCCGCTCTCATTGGGGGTAGGTGTGGTAGGTGGTAAGTGTGGGGACTATAAGTGTGGTGGTAGGTGTGTGGTAGTAGCAGATGTGGAGATAGCAGGTGTGGGTGGTAGGTGTGAAGGTAGGGTGTGGTGGCAGCAGGTGTGGTGGCAGCAGGTGTGGAGGCAGTAGGTGTGGTGGCAGCAGGTGTGTGAGGTGTAGGTGAAGGTAGTTGGTGTGGGTGGCAGCAGGTGTGGAGAGTAGGTGTGGTGGCAGCAGGTGTAGGGCAGCAGGTGTGGTGGGCAGTAGGGTGTGGAGACAGCAGGTGGGTGGCAGCAAGGTGTAGAGGGCAGTAGGTGTAGAGGCAGCAGGTGGTGGCAGCAAGTGAGAGCAGCAGGTGTAGAGGCAGCAGGTGTGGTGGCAGCAAGTGTAGAGGCAGCAGGTGTGAGGCAGCAGGTGTGGCGAGGTGGAGGCAGCAGGTGTAGAGGTAGTAGGCAGCAGCAGCAGTGTAGAGGCAGTAGGTGTAGAGGCAGCAGGTGTAGAGGCAGGGTGTGGTGGCAGCAGGTGTAGAGGCAGCAGGTGTGGTGGCAGCAGGTGTGGAGGCAGCAGGTGGGAGGCAGCAGGTGTGGTGGCAGCAGGTGTAGAGGCAGCAGGGGGAGTGTGGTGGGAGGCAGCAGGTGTGGAGGCAGCAGGTGGAGGCAGCAGGTGTAGAGGCAGCAGGTGTGGAGGTAGTGGGTGTGGGCAGCAGGTGTGGTGGCAGCAAGTGAGGCAGTAGGTGCAGGGCAGCAGGTGTGGTGGCAGCAGGTGTGGAGTAGAGGCAGCAGGTGTAGCAGGCAGCAGGTGGTGGCAGAGGCAGTGGAGGCAGCAGGTGTGGAGGTAGAGGCAGCAGCAGGTGTAGAGCAGGTGTGAGGCAGCAGGGGCAGCAGGTGTGGTGGCAGGTGGAGGCAGCAGGTGTGGGCAGCAGGTGTGGAGGCAGGTGTGGAGGCCGGCAGGTGTGTGGCAGCAGGTGTGGAGGCAGCAGTGTGGTGGCAGAGCGAGTCATTGCTAACAGATAGACGCTTCCATCCAGAGCTGCCAAGTATCCTTCCCTTCCCTCCCTCCTCCTTCCTTCCTTCTTCCCCTTCCCTCACTTCTTCTCTGTCACCCTCCCGCCTTCCTCTCCCTCCCTTCCTCCCCTCCCTCCCCTCCCTCTTTCTTTTCGGCAGCATCCTTATTTCCCTCCCTCCCCCCTCTTCTTTCCCTCCATCTTTTCACTTACTTCCCATCCTCCCTCCCTCTCTCTCTCCTCCTTCCTTCTATATTCCCCTCCTATTTCCCCTCTCCTCCTCCTTTTCCCGTGTTTCCCTTCCTCCCCTCCCATTTCCCCTCTCCCCCCTAATTTCCCCTCGCCTCCCCCCCTCCCTTCCTGTTATGTTTCCTTTAATTTAATTGTCTTGTTCCCAAATCCACCCAACAAATTAATTCCCGCAGTAATAAGAGAATTTTCAACTGTATGTCTATCGTTCTGTTTATCTATCAGACTGGTAGAGCCATGTTCAGTTTGGTTAGGTTAGGTTCAGTTTGGTTAGGTGAGGTTAGGTTAGGTATGGTTAGGTTAGGTTTAGTTTGGTTAGGTTAGGTTAGGTTGGGTTAAGTGAGGTTAAGTACTCCCTGCAGAGAGAGAGAGAGAGAGAAAGAGAGAGAGAGAGAGAGAGACTTCATAAATTGTTGAACGTTATGGAAGCACACGGGGCAAGACAGCAGTAAATTAACACACGCTGATGATGATGAAAATACTGTATGTAGATATGTATGTGTCTGTCTATTCGTGTGCGTATATGAGTGTGTGTGTGTGTGTGTGTGTGTCACTATATATGTAAGTAGTCAAAAATGCCACAACGCCATGACAATTCTTGACGAGGCAGTTCCATCACAGTGCCCCATAATATATCGTTCATATTTTTTTTATTTTTTTTATTTATTTGTTTATTTATTTTGTTGTTGTTGTTTTTTTGTTTTGTTTTTATACGGTTGCTTTTCCCCGGCGACCGTATGGGGAGGGACAATGGTCAGGCTTGCCAACCCATAATGCTGTTAATGGTCGGCCGTACGATGCATTTTGAAAACTCTCTCTCTCTCTCTCTCTCTCTCTCTCTCTCTCTCTCTCTCTCTCTCTCTCTCTCTCTCTCTCTCTCTCACACACAATATGTAATTACCGTCATCATTATTATTACTCCTGCTGTACAGTTAGTTATTTGTGACGATAAAACGCACGGTATAGACTGTGTCGTCACCCCCAGCACCACTTATATGCGACTGACTGGCTGGTGGGAGTGTTCTTAGACTGATTGTAAGTGGCTGTTGGTGTTTGTTGGTGTTTTTTATTTAACTGTCAGTCATTGTCCATACTAAGTGTAACTGGTTTTTGCTGTTGGTTCTTCTTCACACTGGCAAGGTCTAACTTTTTCCGGTTAAATCTCTCTCTCTCTCTCTCTGTCTCTCTCTCTCTCGTTTTGATGGTCTTCAGTGTAGTGATGTTGTGATGTTTTTGTTGTTGTTATTCACCTGTGACCCCCTACCCCCCCCCCTCAGCCCGCCCCTCAGCCCGCCCCCTCTGGGTTCCAACGCCTACAAATACACAAATTTCGGGTCACAAAGATTAGACACATCAATTGCTTTCACCTGATGATTAAACACTCTAACTCTAACCAGGCCTAACAACCTAACTCAACCTACCTTAATCTAACCTAACCTAACCTACATTACCCTAATCTACCCTAACCTAACAACCTAACCCAACCTACCTTAATCTAACCTAACCTAACCTACATTACCCTAATCTACCCTAACCTAATCTAACTCTAACCTACCTTAACCACCCCTACCCTAATCTACCCTAACCTAACCTTACCTAACCCCCCCCCAGGTAACAATAGATAGTTAATCATCAGGGGAAATAAATCGGTGTGTCTAATCTTATACGGTCCTTAATTTCCGATATATTCTCAAGTTTTTTTTCCCCAGGGTGAAGATCATTAAGCGGGGAGTGGGAACGGTGTTGTCGGGCGGATACTAGCGGGGAGAGAGGGTGAGGGAGAGGGGCAAGGAGAGGTGTGGGGAGAAGGGAGGGGTGGAGAGAGAGGGTGGGGAGAAGGAGAGGGGTGAGGAGAGGGTGGGGAGAAGGGAGAGGTGGGAGGGGAGAGGGTGGGGGAGAATGGAGAGGGTGAGGGAGAGGGTGGGGGAGAAGGGAGAGGGGTGAGGAGAGAGGGTGGGGGATAGGAGACGGAAGGAGAGAATGATAGAGGGAGTGGGATGGGGAGGGAAGGAGGAGGGGTAAGAAGGGTATGGGGAGAGGGGATAGGAGAGGGAAGGATAGAGGGAGGGGGATGGGGAGGGAAGGAGGGGGGATAGGGAGGGAACAGGGACGGGGAGGGTGAGGATAATGGCATCCTTTAAAAAAGTTCCTCCCTGGACCTAGAAAATATATTGAAAATCTCGATCCCTAAATAATATATTTCCTGATGTTTTAGACGAATTTAGGACGTTTGGGCCAGGGTGATTAGAACCTAACCTAACCTCACCTAACCTAACCTGAGCCTCGAGGTCGTTGCCCTGTCTTTCTGATATCCTGCCGGTGTTCAGGGAGCCCCAAGAGGGAAAACGTGTCCGGTGAATCTCTCTCTCTCTCTCTCTCTCTCTCTCTCGCTCTCTCGCTCTCGTTGCTGCATCGTGAGGAAATTCTGAAAATGTGTTTTACTGAAAGGGAATGTAAACTGTGTGTGTGTGTGGCCTTTATACACACACACACACACACACACACATCGCGCGCACACACACACACACACACACACACACACACACACACACACACACACACACACACACATCCTTTTACAATATAAACCCCTACTTTCATACATTTTGCAAAACTTTAACACACAATATATTTTTGTTTTTCATCAGAGACACAATCAAGGAAACCAAGAAAGACTTCTCCGTCTCTTCCGACCTACTGTGGGCGGAGGTGATGTGGTAGTGGGCTGTGGGCGGAGGTAATGGGGTAGTGGGCTGTGGGCAGGATGGGTAGGGCTGTGGGCGGTGATGTGGTAGTGGGCTGTGGGCGGAGGTGGGCAGTGAGTGGGGCTGTGGTGGGCTGTGGGCGGAGGTGATGTGGTAGTGGGCTGTGGGCGGAGGTAATGGGGTAGTGGGCTGTGGGCGGAGGTGATGTGGTAGTGGGCTGTGGGCGGAGGTAATGGGGTAGTGGGCTGTGGGGAGGTGATGGGGTAGTGGGCTGTGGGCGGAGGTGATGGGGCAGTGGGCTGTGGGCAGAGGTAATGGGGTAGTGGGCTGTGGGCGGAGGTGATGGGGTAGTGGGCTGTGGGCGGAGGTGATGGGGTAGTGGGCTGTGGCAGAGTAATGGTAGTGGGCTGGGCGGAGGTGATGGGGTAGTGGGCTGTGGGCGGAGGTAATGGGGTAGTGGGCTGTGGGCGAGGTGATGGGAGTGGGCTGTGGCGGAGGTGCTGTGTGATGTGGTAGTGGGCTGTGGGCGGAGGTGATGGGGTAGTGGGCTGTGGGCGTAGGTGAAGAGGATGTAGGAGGAGGAGGTAGTGGTGACAAAGGTGTAGCTCTAAGGGAAAATTGGACTCCACATTAAGACCAAAAACGTAGTAGCAGTAACAACACAACATTCATATTCCCCCAACATTCATATTCCCACAACATTCATATTCCCCCAACATTCATAAATCCTTCCCTGACATGTGCATATTTTTCCCCTGCCACCTCGGTACATCTCCCCCCTCCCCCAAATCTCCCTATATTTTCCCCCAAGACATCCCGGTTTCCCCCCCTAGATGATGCCTGTTGCCCTTAATGGAGTCCGGAAACGTGGATATATTTTTCCCCTGCAAGAGTAAAGAACTAGGACGGGCCTGTATCTCGTGGTGGGGAGGAAAACAGTGACAAGTAGGGGGTGAAATATAGTCTATCCTGACCTAGATTAACCCTGCTTTAGTGCATCCTATCCTATCCTATCCTATCCCATCCTATCCTATCCTATCCTATCCTATTTTAATCCAACCAGTCCTATCCTAAGTTAAACTAACTTAGTCTAGGATTAGGATTAGATTATACTACGTTGGATTAGGATAGAACTGGTTGGATTAGGAGCTGCCATTCACAAGTCAACCGGCCTATTGTAGACTCCTTATGTTCTTATGACGTACGTGGGATAGTCGAGTCACAGTGCAATTCCAACGCCATTGAGTCAGTTATAGGATTTTTTGAGTCAGATGCGTTGTGAGTCAATTAGAAGGGCTTTAGATACTTTTTGAGTCAGTTAGATACGTCTTGAGTCAGTTAGATACTTTTGAGTCATTAAGAAGACTCCTTGAGCCTTGAATCTGACCCACTGTCCTTGTATAACGAGTCAAGTTAACAAGGTTGGCGAGATAAAGGTGGTCAAGTCCCTCTCACACGCCCCATTGCCCCCACCTTCCCCCCCCCTCCCGCGCCACAACAATGTTCTTTAAGTGTGTGTAGTAATGGCGTAGAAATAGTTAATGATAATCCTCCTCCACGCCATAAGGAGACATATATTATAGCTTTGATTTAATGGTGCAAGAAGTATCAGTGTTTTCCTCGTTGCGTCATAATGAAGTCTAAATGTGTCTCATTGTGTCATAATGAAGTCTAAAGGCGTCTCGTTACGTCATAATTTTGTTGCGCCACGATAATATCCAAGGTGCCATAACATTATCACCATCACCACGTCCACGCCACAACAAACTGCAAGGTGACATAACTCCATCACAGCAACACTATAAAGATTCACGGAGCCACATCATAGCCTATGGAGCCACAAATGTCTGGGGATGATCTTGGGATGCTCTTGGGATGCTCTGGGAAAGTTTGGGGTGCTAACCTGACTTAACCTACCCTAATCTATCCTAACATAACTTAACCTGTGGCTAACCTAACCTAACCAAACCTAACCTAACCTAACCTAACCTAACCTAACCTACCAGTGTGTCTTATAGGCGTGTCAAAGAAGCTTCCGCTGAGTCAAGGTTTTGTAAACAAGCGTCGTATGCGAGGTAACCTAACTTAACCCAACCTTGAGATGAAGGCTAAGTGACCCAACGACAGCTCCCAGACAATACTCGCTGAATGTCAACAGAAAACAGCTGATTATATGTAGTAAACAAAGGCGGTGGGAGTGGTCAGCTGATCAATGTAAACAAAAAACAGCTGATTAAAGTAAACAAAGACGGTGGCGGGGTGGTCAGGTAGGACACAGAGAGTTAGGTTAGGTTAGGTTAGGTTAGGTTAGGTTTATCTAGATACGTTCACTTAGCGTCAGTTAGGAGACAAAATAAACGTAGAGAATCAAGGATACTTAGACAGGGTGGGGTAGGGGGGGGTTGAAGGGAAGGGGGGGTAAAGGGGGGAAAAGACTCTTAGGCAGGGTGGGGTAGGGGGTGGGGGGTTGAAGGGAGAGGGAGGAGGGTGAAGGGGGGGGAGAGGGACTTAAGATGGGTAAAGTGACTCACAGTTTTGTTGGACTTTACCTCCTAACAGTTAAGTCTCGTCTGTAAGTCATTTAATGTTTTATATTCTTGTTAATGGAGTTCAGGTGTTCAGCTAATTACCAGGTGTTTTGTTATTGTTTTTTTTCTCTTTTTTCTTCTTTATTTACCTGTTTTTTTATTTATTTATTTGTTTTATTTACGCTTTTATTTTTATTTTTTAGTTTTTTATTTATTTATTTTGATTTTTGTATTTATCTGTTTATTTATTAATTTCAATATTTTCTTTATTTATTCTTTGTTTATTAATTTATTTTATTTATTGTTTATTTATTTATTTTATTTATTTATTTATTTTATTTTATTTTATTTATTTTATTTAGTTATTTATTTGTGTATTTATCTCTTCATATATTTATTTTTTGTTTATCATTGGTTTTTATATATTTGTTTGTTTGTTGATTGTTTAACATATTTAAGGCACCGGTGTGTGGTCTTGTACCCTCTTAGCTGTTTGGTAGTGTTAACATCGCCACACCTGTTGCTAATTGTGTGCCAGACAGGTGAAGGTGTGAAGGTCTCCACAACTCGTTTACAACCCCTAACAACCCCCTCACAACTCCGTAGCAACCCCCTCACAATCCCTCAACAACCTCATAACCCCTAACAACCTCCTTTACAACCTCTAACAACTCCTTAACTTCCCCTTCACAGCCCTTTAATAACCTCATAACCCCTTAACAATCCCCTCACAACCCCTTAACAACCCCCTCACAACTCCCCCTTAACAATCTCTCATAACCCCTTAACAATCCCCTCACAACCCCTTTATAACCCATTCACAACCTCAACAACCCCCCATAACCCCCATCAATCTCACAACCCCTTACAACCCATTCACCCCTTCACACAACCTCCTCAACAACCCTCACAACACCCTTACAACCCCTTAACAACCCCTCAATATCCTCCATCTAAGACCTTAAGACCCCCCCCTCACCCCTCCCCCCTCAGGTAAATATCATTACCCATTAGTGGTCATTAAGCCCCCCTCTACCTGGCCATTACCTGGTCACGTGTTGAAGAGCTGCCAAGGATCTGTGTCACTTATTGTTTCCTCTGGTTATTGGCCTACCTGAGACGCTGTGGTGTATGGTGCTGTGTATGGTGTTGTGATGGTTATTTGGTGCTGTGGTGTATGGTGCTGTGTATGGTGCATGGTGATAGGTTGTGTATGGTGTTGTGATGTATGGTGCTGTGATACATTATACACGGTGCTGTGCTGTAATACAAGATAGTGTTTGTATATAAGTCTGTTTACCCTTGGCTGTAGTTGTCTGTAATTCACACTGTATCTTCGCATCACTGTGTGTGTATTGCACTGACGTCTTGCAACACGGAATCAACACAGCTTCAACTCGGCCCTGCAACATTTTCCTGCACCGATAAGAATGACTCGACCATTTGAGAGAATGTTAAGGGTCGTGGGGGTGAGAGGGAGTGGAGGGGGGAGTGGGGAGAGAGGGGAGAGAGAGAGTGGGGGAGGGCGTAGAGTGAGTTGGGGAAAGGGCGGGGCGTGGTTAGAGGAGATGGAGAGGGGCGTGTTAGGTGGGAGTAAGGGAAAGGGGAGGCGTGGTTAGAGGAGAGTTGGGGAGGGGAGGAGAGGGCGTCGTTAGAGGAGAGTTGGGGAAAGGAGGGGGGGAGCGTGGTTAGGAGGCGGTGGAAGAGAGGAAGAGGGGGAAGGGGGGAGCGTGGTTAGGAGTAGAGTAAAAAAAATGTTGCAGGGAATCAATTATTGCATATTACAGATGAGTGCAGCCCGGGGTACAGTATGAGTTATGGTCGTGGGTGGGTGGGAGAGTGGGTGTTTGGGTGGGTGAGTGAATGGAGTAAGGGTGTGTGTGGGCGGGGTGGGTGGATGTGTGGGCGGTTAAGTAGCCTGCCTGGGTATATATAACTGGACGCTTCAGTGTTGTAGGATTAAACTCTCACATGAATTCTTTACTTCTTGGAAATATATGTACACACACAGGCGCTTTTAGGAGGTCGCCTGGGCGCTCTCTCTCTCGTGTAGTGATGTAGGTTGATGTTTTCACGTTTATGTTTGTATCTATTTTGTAGTAATGTGTGTGTGTGATAAAGAGAGATTGATTACGTAAGAATACACTAACCTTTTCCACACACACACACACACACACACACACACACACACACACACACACACACACACACACACACACACACGCTGACCCACCTCCACCTCTTAAGTGGTATAAACGAGGAGAATACCTTACTGCATTACTGTACAAGAGACAAAGACAGACAGACATACAGCCAGTCAGTCAGTCAATCAGCCAGTCAGCCTTTCAGTAAATCAATCAATCAGTCAAGTCAGTCAGTCAGGAAAGGTTTCAGTAAAGGTGGTCAGCCCGGGTAAGGAGATTCGCTTAAAGTGTCTTATGGAATTCGGGTGAAGATAGTGTTTTACTGATGGTCTGGCACTGTGGTGAGTTTAGGGTCAAGTTTCATTGTCTTACGAACTTACGCTGGGGGGGGGGAGGATGAGGACGAGGAGGGGTTGTATAGGGAGGAGTAGAAGGGGAAGGAAGGGAAGGATTGTGAGGTGAGGGGTTGTAAGAGGAAGGAGGGGAGGAAAGGAGGAGGTATTAGTAATGATTTACAGGTAACCTTATGGCTACTGTCTCACAGCTGGGGGAGGGGGAGGGGAAGGAGGGCAGGTTGTAAGGGAAAGAAGAGGAAAGGGGAGAAAAAAATGAGTTGGGAAGAAGAGGGGAAGAACATAAGAATGGAGGAAACTGCAGCGGGCCTATTAACCCATACTGGACAGTCCCATTTACACCCAACCCCTATCGCTCATATATCCACCCAACCTATGTTTGAAGCTATCCAGCGTATTCGGGTTAATGATGATATTTGGTAATTTGTTCCACTCGTCCACTACTCTATTTCCGAAGCAATGTTTACTACCTATCTCGCCCCTACCATTGTTATGAGTTCGCTCCTGGTTGGATAGTTTGATGAGATCCCTCGTTATTATCACCTTTGTTTAACCCTGAGGTGAGGTGGGAGGGGGGGGGGGCTCTATATATCTATCTAATCTCTTCAAAAACAAAACCCAAAATTTAAACCCCCAGAAAATATGTCCGACTCCAATAACTCTCTCTCTCTCTCTCTCTCTCTCTCTCTCTAGGTGCCATAATATAGGTCAATAGTGCGTCGGGTGCTACTTTGTAAACAATGCTTACCTGTTGCGGGACACGTTGACCATGTAAGGAGATGTGTGTGTGGGGGGAAGCCATGGCCACCCCCAGAGAGCTGAACAATGACTATAAGAAGGGCACACAGTATTGCGGTGATGGACTGTGTGATGGTGAAAGTGACTCTTTCTCTCTTTCTCTCACTCTTTTTCTGTGTGTGTGTGTGTGTGTATCTCTCTTACGTAACCACATATTCCCAAGCTGCTGTCTATCTATTTATCTATCTATCTATCTGTCTATCTATCTGTCTATCTATCTATCTGTCTATAAATATTTCATCATATATATCTTCAAGAAGTACAATGTCCAGTGAATCTCGTTGGTGTGTCTCTGTTTGTGGCTGGCACGAGTCATTGTTCGCGACAGAGGGGGTTTGAGGAGGAGGGATGGTGGGGTTTGAGGGTGTGGTGGGGAAAAGGGTGAGAGGATAAAGGAGCATTGAATGGGTTGGAGGAGCGTGTATTGTGGTTAAGAGGTAGAGACGTGGTCCTAACAGTAGGGGAGGGAAGTAGGAAGGAAACATGAGAAGGGTTGTGGGTAAGTAGTTGAGGAGTAAAGGGGGTGGAAGAAGTGGGGGAGGTGGGGTAAGTTGAGAAGGTGGTGGGGTTATGGAGGAGTGCAGAACTGTAAGAGAGGGAGGGAGGGAAGGAGGGGGGAGAGTTTAACCTCATCCTTTGTATCAGCTGAGGGAGGGAGGAAGGGAGGGGGGAGGTGGTTGGCTAGCAACAGGAGAGAGGAGCGGGTCGTGTTATGTGACTGGCCATCACGGGGTCACGTGTCACACCAGGTTGCTGCTGATCAGGTGGGGCCCGAGTGTTATTAACCTCTAGCCCCAGGCTGTTTGGGGTCACCGCCTGCAGTGTTGTTGTCTGTACACATAACGGGGGTGTATATATGTCCCCCAGTTTGTCTGTGTTGGGTGATGTTTGTAGGTTAATCCTCACGTTTATTTTCCATCCTTTGAGGTGAAGACCTTGAGAGAGGGTGACGTGAGCAAGGTGTTGACCTCTGCTGCTGCTGCGCCTTTATAACCATACATAGTGCAGTGTGTAATAATAATAATAATAATAAACGGTTTATTAATAGAGTTGCAGCCGGTGGCTGAAAATATACAGACTTACATTTGATTTAGACATAATGATATAATATGCATTGAATACATTTACAGGGCTGTACAGTACATAAATGAGGAGGTGTGTGTGTGTGTGAATACAACTGATCCCCGTTTTCTGTTTTATAATTCATCTTTTTCACTCTATTTATCTGTCTCCATGCATAATATTCATTTAGCAGCGAAGTACTGCTGTTAATAACTGATGCAGCAGCAGCAGCAGCAGCAGCAGCAGCCTCCTTTGTGTTCTCCCACCAAACCTACTCAGGTGTGGTGGGAGAACGTGACGTCATAAGAGGGGCGGAGTCAGGGACGTCCGGTGCTCGTGTACTGGCGGGGCCCAGTGCACGTGTACCTGGACCGTCAGCCGATCAATATCAGCAACAACAGCTGATGACCGTCTGAATTCACGTGCATTATGCCAGTTACTTATTAATTGTCAGCAACACCAGCTGATGACTGTTTGAGTTCGCTAGGCCTAACAGTTGACAGGGCTGGGTACACGTGTATCACCCATTGAGTGGCAGTACAAGGGGTTTCTCTCATGTCAACAAAATCACCAGAACAAAATATGTACATAAATGCGACACTACTCCTCCAGTGATGGTGGGGGGAGTACAGTGTAGTGTGCCTCACTAGTCAGCTGACGTCGCCGCCTCGGTACACGTGTGCTAGAGCGGTCAGCTGTTCATTGTCAACAACACCAGCTGATGACGCGAGGGCCGGAAAAACAAGTCTACAATACCTGCGTCGCTGTTGTTATGAGGAGGAGAGAAGGAGGAACTGATTGACAGAGAGAAATGTAGGTTAGGTTAGGTTAGGTTAGGTAAAAGTGGTAGAAGGAGTAAAGGTGGAATAGGAAGGTGGAACACGTACTGAATGGGTGGAGTGTATAGAGAGGATAGATTGATAGATAAATATTGCAGAAATAACAAGTGGAGTAGATTGATAGATGGATAGACTTCAGAAAATAACAAATCAAACATATAGACAGACAGATAGATAGACAGACAGACAGACAGATGTAGTGTAGGATTTCACTCTGCGTACAGTACAGTCTTCACCTGAGGTAATCAATGATGTATTGTATGGTAATTAGTGAACCGTGGAGAGTGGTGAAGTGTGTGTGTATGTATGTGTGTGTGTGTGTGTGTGTGTGTGTGTGTGTGTGTGTGTGTGTGTGTTGGGGTACATCTGCTGGTGAGAGAGAGGTGTTATATCACATGTTCAACCACAGTAGACCCCTCCCCCCTCCTCCCCCCACTCACCTCCCCCTCCCTCCCCCTCCTCCCCCCTCCATCCTCTCTCTTCCTACCTACCTGTACATCACCATCGTTAGTGAGGAGGAGTGCAGGTAATGATTGTCTATTGCGTGTAGCCAGAGTGAAAGTTCTATACGTCTCATCCACCCTCCTCCACCCGTCCACCAACTCACACTCTCTTTGTCACCCTACACAAACCCTCCGCCCACACCCACTACACAAACCCTCCGCCCACACCCACATAGTTCTTCCAGTCGTCAGTTGATTCCTCATACATCCTTTATTGACACCCATTCACTCCCCACCCACCCCCCACCAAATACACTCACAACTCGCTCTCGCATTTTTCACTTCCACCCACACCGACACCCTCCTCCACCCACTACCGACACCCTCCTCCACCCCACTACCGACACCTTCTCCACCCACACCGACACCCTCCTCCACCCTACCCGACTTTGCCTCTCCACCCTACAGGCACCCCTCCCCCTCACCCCACTGAGCCACCCTCCTCCACTTTACCGACTTACCCTCCTCCACCCACTACAAACACCTCCTCCACCCACTACCAAACACCCTCCTCCACCCACTACAAACACCCTTCTCCACCACTACCGACACCTCCTCCACCCCACTACCGACACCCTTCTCCACCCACTAGAACACCCTCCTCCACCCACTACAGACACCCTCCTCCACCCACTACCGACACCCTCCTCCACCCACTACCGACACCCTCCTCCACCTACTACCGATACCCTCATCCGCCCACAAAAAAACCCTCCACCCACCACCCTCTCCTCCTCGCCATAGTGTTACGGTTTCTGGCCATAAATTACTGCAGAAAATCAGACCTGGGAAAAGTTTGTCGTGGGAACTTAAGACCAATACTGCCACAGACGCCCACAGACGCTCACAGACACCCACAGACTCCCACAGACACCCACAGATTCCCACACTCTCCCACAGACACCCACAGACGCCCACAGAAGCACACATAATCCCAAAGATGCCCACAGACGCCCACAGACTCCCACAGACACCCACAGACTCCCACAGATTCCCACACTCTCCTAACAGACGCCCACAGACTCCCACAGTCACCCACAGACGCCCACAGACTCCCACAGTCACCCACAGACGCCCACAGACTCCCAGAGATCCCTTACGGCTAGTCCTTTCTTGTGACAGACGTGAGAAGTTGAGAAGGCATTCAACAGACTCACTTAAGACGCGACACAAAGTTAGGTTGTCTCAAAGAGGATCGCTTGAAGATTAAGTTTCCCTTAAGCCCCCTTACTCCTACCCCACCCTCCCCTTAGATTAAGTCTCCCTTAAGCCCCCTTACTCCTACCCCCCTCCCTTTAGATTAAATCTCCCTTAAGCCCCCTTACTCCTACCCCCCTCCCCTAAGATTAAGTCTCTTTTATGTCTTCCTACTTCTACTCCTACCCCCTACTCCTAGATTAAGTTTCCCTTAAGTCTCCCTACCCTTACCCCCTACCCCTAGCTTATTTCACTTTTAAGATTATCCTTGTTGTATATATTTTCATAACCATTTTGTCTACCCTGGGAAAAACACAGATGAAGTTTATAACGTACTAGTCTGTCTCTCTCTCTCTCTGTCTCTCTCTGTCTCTCTCTCTCTCTCTCTCTTGCTCTTTTTTCTGTGCCTGTCTATTTATGTCACTTAATGTCTGTCTGTCTGTCTGTCTTTCTATCTATCTCTTAGTCTGTCTGTCTCCCTGTCAATTTGTTTCTCTCTTTGTTAGTGTGTCTGTCTCTCTGTCTCATCTCCCTTGCTCTCTCTCTCTCTCTCTCTCTCTCTCTCTCTCTCTCTCTCTCTCTCTCTCTCTCTCTCTCTCTCTCTCTCTCCCTCTCTCTCTCTCTCTCTGCATATGCCACGAGTGTTGTAAGGCCCTGTAATCAGAGGAGGCTGCCGGCTGCATATGTCGTAATGATTACATTAATAATCAACTCAGTAAACCTCCGAGGAATTCTGAATCCTTCTCATCACCAGCCTGACCCAAGTCACTCGTGTAAGCTAGTCTGAAAACTCCTGACTCTAGCCTATGTAGGGTTTTAGGCTACTTTCTCGTGGTTATATTGGACCCCTAGGCTACTTTCTCGTGGTTATGTAGGACCCTAGGCTACTTTCTCGTGGTTATGTAGGACCCTAGGCTACTTTCGTGGTTATGTAGGACCCTAGGCTACTTTCTCGTGGTTATGTAGGGTTTAGGCTACTTTCTCGTGGTTATGGCTACTTTCTCGTGGTTATGTAGGACCCTAGGCTACTTTCTCGTGGTTATGTAGGACCCTAGGCTACTTTCTCGTGGTTATATTGGACCCTAGGCTACTTTCTTGTGCCTATGTCTGGTTTTAGGCTACTTTCTCTAGACCTATGCATGGTCCTAGGCTATCTCCTCTAACCTATGTAGGACCCTAGACTACTTACTCTAGGCCTATGCAAAGTGCTGGGCTATCTTCTCTAGGTTATGTTGTGCTCTGGGCTACACCCCCTAGCCCCCAAATCTACTTTTATCTAACTTACATAAGGCCCTAGGCTACTCCCCCCGTTCCTCAGCTATACACCCAATGACCCTGAAGTTAATTACGAGGCCCTGGACTACTTAGGGTCCTCCAGCTAACTACGCCGGCCACCATAAAGTGTTATTGGGTGTTGCCGTCCGCCCGTCCGTCCGCCCGTCCGTCCACCCGTCCGTCCGTCCGTCCGCCCGTCCGTCCACCCGCCCGTCCGCCCGTCCGTCCACCCGTCCGTCCGACAGCACTTCTGAAATAAACGCTGTAATTTGTGTTTTTTGTGTCTCGTTAACCATGTTATTGTGGTAATGTGGTTAAGGGCCCAGCCTGACGAAACTGGTGCTGGCAGGAGTTGTTTTTTTTTTTTTGACGCGTTGTGCTGTTAGTGTTGATGAGGTGGGGGTCTCTCTCTCTCTCTCTCTCTCTGTGGTGTGTGTGTGTGTGTGTGTAGTGGGAGAGGGTCACTAACTCACCCTTCACCCCTCCCCTGCCCTCACCCCTCCCCTGCCCTCCCCCCCCACTCTCACTAATTGTATCCTGCACGCACCTAAAAGACTAAACCAATCCTTTTATCACAACAAAGATTTACCATTTTAAGTTAAGAAGAATCAAATACACACACACACACACACACACACACACTCACACACACACACACGCACACACACACACACATATATCGTTCACTGTTATGTCTGGTCATATGTCTTAGCAGTACGGGATTACCTCACTAATTGTTCCTTTAATTCGTACACAAGGACTGGAATTTGAGTGGCAATTCAGGTGTTTGGGAATAAATCACGTATATTCAGGTGTTTGGGAATAATTCACGTGTATTCAGGTGTTTGGGAATAAATCACGTATATTCAGGTGTTTGGGAATAAATCACGTATATTCAGGTGTTTGGGAATAATTCACGTATATTCAGGTGTTTGGGAATAAATCACGTATATTCAGGTGTTTGGGAATAAATCACGTATATTCAGGTGTTTGGGAATAATTCACGTGTATTCAGGTGTTTGGGAATAAATCACGTGTATTCAGGTGTTTGGGAATACATCACGTATATTCAGGTGTTTGGGAATAAATCTCGTGTATTCAGGTGTTTGAGAATAAATCACGTGTATTCAGGTGTTTGGGAATAAATCACGTATATTCAGGTGTTTGGGAATAAATCACGTGTATTTAGACTAATATAGCCAGGGAAATGAGATACCTGGTCCGTGTAATAAGGGACGAGGGGGTAATGGTAGAGGTATTATTGGACACAAAGGCGGGAGGGGCCGGGGGGGAGGGCAGTGACTAGGATGGATGGGGGATATTAAAAGCTGTGGTCCCTGGAAAGATATAACAGTTAGGAGGATTGGGGGAGACAGCCCGGAAAAACGTTTAAAAGTGGTGGGCTGTGGTGGCCAGCCTCACACCAATGGAAAGTGGAAGAGCAGCCCGGAAAAACGTTAAAGTGGTGGGCTGTGGTGGCCAACCCTCACAATGGAAGGAGTGGAAGAGAGACAGCCCGGAAAAACGTTTAAAAGTGGTGGGCTGTGGTGGCTAACCCTCACACCAATGGAAAGTGGAGGAGACAGCCGGAAAAACGTTTAAAGTGTTGGGCTGTGGTGGCTCCCTCACACCAATGGAAAGTGGAAGAGACAGCCCGGAAAACGTTTAAAAGTGGTGGGCTGCGCGTAAAAGTGGTGGGCTAGGTATTAACCCTCACACCAATGGGAAGTGAAGGAGACAGCCCGGAAAAACGTTTAAAAGCGGTGGGCTGTGGTGGCCAACCCTCACACCAATGGAAAGTGGAGACAGCCCGGAAAAACGTTTAAAAGTGGTGGGCTGTGGTGGCCAACCCTCACACCAATGGAAAGTGGAGGAGACAGCCCGGAAAAACGTTTAAAAGTGGTGGGCTGTGGTGGCCAACCCTCACACCAATGGGAAGTACAGTATATACCTTGATTGATGTAATATATTTTTATCTTCTTATATTTACCCGTGGGGGATATCGTTCTTACCTGTTGTTGTTGTTATTGTTGTTTTTGTTGTTAATTAGTTGGAGCGTAGAACCTGACTTGAATTTCCATACACCTGTTATTATGATCTAAAGTGAGTATATTGTCTTGAGTGAGAGATATCGTTCCATATTGGTCATTGGGTCAGAGGTCAGGGGCGGGGTCAGAGGTCATTATTATCTCTGATTGGTTGGTTGTCATTCGTCTCTGGCCCAATGGCTTTTAACTCTCTCTCTCTCTCTCTCTCTCTCTCGCCTTCCCTCCTTCATTTTTCCTTTCTTTTCTACCTCTTTTTCTCCTTTTTCTTTTTCCTGCTCTCTTTCCTTTCTCCTTCTCTCTCTCCTTTTCCTTCATATCTCTCACTTTCTTTCACCCCTTTTTCTTCCTCTCCTCTCTCTTCCTTCTATTCCTCCTTTCCTCACTTTCCTCCTTCCCTTTCCTTTTCTCCATCTCCTCCCTCTTCCTACCTCTCCCCACTCTCTCTCCATGCCCCCTCAAGCTGGCCAGAGTCCCAGAGTTCATCAGGGCAGATAGTCTTTTATTTCAGGAAGGGAGAGTTTAATCGTACGCCCGCCAGCCAGCCACGAGGCCCCTGATGAGTGTTGCCAAATGAGTGTGTGTGTTAAATTTCTCGTACTGCCCAGTGACCCAGATTTTCGAAGGTTCTTAAGTTAATTTAGGTTATTTTACACGAAGATTAGCACCCACAGATTGTTGTTTCACCTTAATATTTTAACTACTCTAATGTTAACCTCACCTCACCTAACCTAACCTAGTCTATCCTAATGCTAACCTCACCTAACCTAGTCTAATCTAATGTTAACCTAACCTAACCTAACCTAACGTCATCCCCCCAAATAACGTCTGGGTGGTTAATCTTTAGGTGAAATAAGCTGGGGTGGTTATTCTTCAGGTCATCCTCGTATTATTACCACGGTCGATGGGTTAACTTATCATGCTCTGTGGTTCTGCCTATGACATACTGTGCCCAACTTATCATGACGACCAAATATATACAATAATTGAGTTATCTTATAGTTATCATTCGTATTGGTTAAGTTATCATAATGTCTCATCATCATCATCATCATCATCATCATCATCATCGTCATCATCATCGTCATCAGCATCATCATCATCATCATCATCATCATCATCATCATCATCATCATCATCATCATCATCCCTCTCCCACCCCCCAAAAAAAACCTCCACACCTCACACGATATGGCAACACCGAAGAGTTAAGAGTTGCCAACGAGTAAATACGCCCCCCTCCCCTCCCCGCTGGCTGGTGATGGTAGCAGTAGCCTGTAGTAGTAGTAGTAGTAGTAGTAGTAGTAGTAGAGAGGTACACTACGTCAGGCCGGTAGCAACAGCAGGATGGATGAGTGTGTGTATGACCTAACTGGTATGACTATCACGCCGCCTCCTTATCATGGTCAGAATTAGTGAGTTCAGGTGAGGCAGGTGGCGAGGTTATCCTGTGTGTGTGTGTGTGTGTGTGTGTGTGTGTGTGTGTGTGTGTGTGTGAGCATTGTTTACACATGTACTCAACAGAAGTACTCGCTGAATACGTTAGTGTCAATCTTTGGGAATGATAATTTGGAAGACACTGTGAGTACTTGATGATTAGACGCCCTGGCTTATGTCACCTGATGATTAGACACTCTAGCTTATGGCACCTGATGATTAGACACCCTGGCTTATGGCACCTGATGATTAGACACTCTAGCTTATGGCACCTGATGATGATGATTAGACACCCTTATGGCACCTGATGATTAGACACCCTGGCTTATGGCACCTGATGATTAGACACTCTAGCTTATGGCACCTGATGATTAGACACCCTGGCTTATGTCACCTGATGATTAGACACTCCACAACCTCCAACAAAACCTCCAAAACTCCAAAACTAGTATGACTGGCCTCCAAAACACACAACCTCCAACACCACCATCACTGACCTCCAAGAACTACCTCCAAAACCACTACCACTAACCTCCAAGAACTACTCCCCAAAAGCTCCTCAAGACCACTGCCACTGACCTCCAAATCCCATAACCTCCAAGAACCTCAAAAAAACCCAACCTCCTGCCCCACCGTCTAATGCCTCTATGATCTTCACTACTTTGCTGGAACGTGAGGCGGCTACCTTCCAGTTACTGACCTGGAACGTACTGGAGGATGGCCAAACTGAAAGAGGACTCCTGGCCATCTCACTCCTGCTTGCTGATTGTGGTATAGGCCTTGGTGATTGCGGTAGGTCTTGACAGAGTGTGGTAGGTCTTGGCAGATTGTTGTGGTCATGTTGATTGTGGTAGGTCCTGGCGATTGTGGTAGGTCTTGACAGATTGTGGTAGGTCTTGGCAGATTGTTGTGGTCATGTTGATTGTGGTAGGTCCTGGCGATTGTGGTAGGTCTTGACAGATTGTGGTAGGTCTTGGCAGATTGTTGTGGTCATGTTGATTGTGGTAGGTCCTGGTAATTGTGGTACGTCTTGGCAGATTGTGGTAGGTCTTGGCAGATTGTTGTGGTCATGTTGATTGTGGTAGGTCCTGGCGATTGTGGTAGGTCTTGACAGATTGTGGTAGGTCTTGGCAAATTGTTGTGGTCATGTTGATTGTGGTAGGTCCTGGCGATTGTGGTAGGTCTTGACAGATTGTGGTAGGTCTTGGCAGATTGTTGTGGTCATGTTGATTGTGGTAGGTCCTGGCGATTGTGGTAGGTCTTGACAGATTGTGGTAGGTCTTGGCAGATTGTTGTGGTCATGTTGATTGTGGTAGGTCCTGGTAATTGTGGTACGTCTTGGCAGATTGTTGTGGCCATGTGGATTGTGGTTGTTCATGTGGGTTGTGGTAGATCTCGGCAAATTTTGGTTGGTGATATGGATGTGGTGGGTCCTGACGATTGTTGTGGTCATGCAAAATGTGGTAGATATACTTTTGTGGTTGGTTCTGTTGATTGTTGTTGGTTGTGAAGATTGTGGTAGATACTTACATTTGTGGTAGATTAGCGTTAGGATAGGTTAGGTTAGGTTATTCTTTGAGTTTGGTTCACGTTAGGTTAGGTTGCGTGATCAGGTTAGGTTACGTTAGGTTACGTTAAGTTAGCTTAGGTTAGGTTAGGTTGCGTTATGTTAGATCAGGTTAGGTTAGATTAGGCTAGGTTAGGTTAGATTACGTTAGGTTAGGCTAGGTTAGCGAGGGGTGGGGACGAGACAGCCCAGGTGGGCCCTCCAGGGCATGAGTGACCCTGAAGTGTCACATCACCTCAACAGACCGGTCCTCTCCTCACCTGCTGCTCTACAAGTCCTACAAGTCCTTCTAGCTGTCCTTGAGCCTAGGGACATTGACACTAAATCCTGCAAGTCCTTCGGGAGTCCTTCACAGTGGGGGGCATTGACACAAAGTCCTGCAATTTCTTCTAGTTGTCCTCCAATCGGCTCTTTACAAATCCTATCACGTCTCCTGGAGTCCCAGAAAGAGGCTACGGTCATTGATTTCGAACCAGTATGCTGCTGTTGGGGGAGGATCCTTGTGTCCTTGGAGACGAGAATCCTACAAGTTATAGAGATCCTAAGAGTCCTAGAGAGTCCCACAAGTTATCTGCGAGTCTTTGGTATTCCAGGGACGTTGATCGTACGCCGTTATCTCCTTTATATGTTAATAGGTGTGTGTGTGTGTGTGGCGGTGGTGTTTGACGTGTTGGCTCAAGTGTTGTGTTGGAGGAATCATCACCACCACCAGTGTCAAATCACCATCACCACTACCACCACCACTACCACCACTACCACCACCACCAGTGTCAAATCACCATCACCACTACCACCACTACTACTACCATTGCCAGCCTCTTTCCTTTAGTGGCACCATCCTGACTCGCGTGGGCGTGAGTGTCAGAACATTTGGGCGGCGGCCAGATTGGCACTCCTATCAGGATCCTTTACACTAGTCCTGCGTCTGCCATACCACCCAGAGTCCTACACCACACTATCATACCATCCTTCCCCCTCCTTCCTCTTCTGACGCCCAAAATCTAACCCCCACTTCCCTTCCCTCCCCCTCCCTTTAATTCCCTTTTCTTCTCCTCTCTTCCCCTCCTTTCCATCCACCTCCCCCTACTTTCCCTCCACCTTCCCTTCTCGCTTTCATCCTCCCTCCATTCCTTACCTCCTTTCTTCCCCCCCTCCTCCCTCCCTACCCCTTCCATCGACCGCCACCCACCAGTCGTGCCGGGGCCTCGTGACGTCAGAGGGGAGCCACGGTGTTGAGCATGCACAAGACCCCCACCAAGGCGAGGGACGGCCCCACAAGACCCCACCAAGAGCGAGGACAGCCCACACAAAGACCCCCTACCAAGGCAGGGACGACCCACACAAGACCCCCCACCAAGGCGAGGACGACCCGTACAAGACCCCACCAAGGCGAGGACAGCCCACACAAGGAGCCCACCAAGGCAGACAGCCCCACACAGAACCCCCCCACCAAGGCGAGGACGGCCACACAAGACCCCACCAAGGCGAGGGACGATGACCCACACAAGACCCCCACCAAGGCAGGGACGACCCACACACAAGACCCCACCAAGGCGGAGACGGCCACACAAGACCCCCACCAAGGCGGGGACGACCCACACAAGACCCCCACCAAGGCGGGGACGACCCACCGGGAGGGAGTCTACCGCTGGGTCTTTGTTATGCTGGTGACGGCGACCAACGCGAGGTCATTTCCGCACCTCCTGTCTCTTACCCTGTCCTATACCTGCCTCCTGTCTCCTATACTCTGTCCTATACCTGCCTCCTGTCTCCTATACTCTGTCCTATACCTACCTCCTGTCTCCTATACCCTGTCCTACGTGTCTCCTGTCTCCTATACCCTGTCCTATATACCTGCCTCCTGTCTCCCTATACCCTGTCTACCTGTCTCCTGTCTCCTATAACCTGTCCTATACCTGTCTCCCTATACCCTGTCCTACATTCCTCCTGTCTCTATACCTGTCTATACCTGTCTCCTGTCTCCCATACCCTGTCCCTACGTGTCTCCTGTCTCCCTACCCCTCTCCCTACCCGTCTCCTATATCTCCCCTTTCACTTACCAGAACTCTAGAGATTTGACAGGAAGGACGGGGGTATAATAAGAATAGACACAAGAGAGGAGAGAGAGAAACACTCACTAGTTACTCATAATCGTATTCCACCACCCCCCACACACTGACTCGCCCATTTCCTATTTGCTCAAGACTCACTTTAGGAAAGGTTGCTACGATAATTTCTCTCCCTTGACTTACTCACTTAAGATACAAAGATGGACTCTTTGAAATTCCTAAGTTATATTATTATACAGAAAACCTCCACAAAACCCCCACAAAACCTCCACAAAACCTCATAACATCCCACAAAAACCTCGTAAAAACCCCAACTGAGATGCAAAGACAGACTCTCTCTCTCTCTCTCTCTCTCTCTCTCTCTCTCTCTCTCTCTCCCTCTCCCTCTCCAAAGGTCCTTATGTTGAATTTTTTGTTATCCTCACACACACACACACACACACACACACACACACACACACACACACACACACACACACACACACACACACACACACACACACACAAAGACTTACCACAATGACTCCTGTGTGTCAGTATGAGTCACTTAGTGGTTAAGAAATTCCAACTCACCACCCGTCCCACCCTGACTGGCTGTGGGTGGCTGAGGGTGGATCGTTGGGTGGGTGTCTTGCCTTGGTGGTGGGCTGGGTGGATAGAGGTGTGGGTGTGGGTGGCTTGCTGGGTGTATGAGTGGTTGTATGGATGGTGGACTGGGAGTATGGGTGTATGGATTGGTGGGTGAAGTGGATGGATGGGTAGACGCCTGACTGACTGACTGACTGACTGCCTTGTTGCCCAACCACTTTAATTGACTTGAATTGACTGTTTTGTATACCTTCGTCACTGCCCTCACGTAATTGACTTGTTAGACTGGTTAACTGTCAGAGCTGTTAAATATCAGACTGGTTAACTGTCCAACCATACAACCGGTTAACTGTACAACCGGTTAACTGTCCAACCCGTTAACTGTTCAACCGGTTAACTGTCAGACTGGTTAATTGGGATGAACTGAATACTTCCTTCCCTCCCTCGCTGCATTACGTAACTGGCTGACTGTCAAGCGGGTTAACTGTCAGACTGGGTAATTGGATGCTATCACGTTTAATTAACCTTGTCGACAATACACCCTCTGTAACCCCCCCCCCCTCCCTTTAACAACATACAAACAAACAAAACAAATAAGCAAAACAAACAAACAATTACATCCCATAGCTATTTTTTTCTCTTGTTATTTTTTATGGTTTTTCTCTTTTGTTTCGCTTTTATTTATTTTATTTTAGTTTTTTTTTCGTATTTTTTTTAATTCGGGTTTTATGTTTTATTTTTAGAGGTAGTGTCTGATTGATCTGGTTTCTGATTGGTCAAAAAATCTTATTGGTCTGGTTTCTGATTGGTCAAAAAATCTTATTGGTCTGGTTTCTGATTGGTCTGGGCTCTGATTGGTCTGGTGTCTGATTGGTCTGGGCTCTGATTGGTCTGGGCTCTGATTGGTCTGGTGTCTGATTGAAGGTCATCCTGTTTGTCGTGGAAACCCATACAGGATGTGCGTTAAGTCACTGATCATGTAACTCCTACTGCTACACACACACACACACACACACACACACACACACACACACACACACACACACATACATACATACATACATACATACATACATACATACATACATACATACATACCAGGAGTCACTGACCTTACTCCCTCCTTAATTACCTGCTCACCTTTCGACCCCAGTCTTACCTTACCACTAATTAATTATCATATTCTTCCCTTCTTCATCAATTCTCTCTCTCTCTCTCTTCATTTGTTACTTATTCCTTACTTTATCCGTGTTAATTCTAATTTAGTAATTAGGTGTAGGTTATTTACAAAGGCTTAATATGAACCCGTGTAAATTCAAGGAGATATTTACAGACTCCAGGTGTAAATTGGTGTAAGCATGTGAGAATTTACACACACACACACACGCACGCACACACACACACACACACACCTCTTTTCCCAGTTTGATTCAAAATGTGGGTTTGGTGTGTGTGTGTGTGTGTGTGTGTGTGTGTGTGTGTGTGTGTGTGTGTGTGTGTGTGTGTGTGTGTTGGTTGTTTGTGGTGCTGATGGTGATGTGATTGTTATTGTTGTTGTTATTACTGTATTTGTTATCGGTGTTATTGCTGTTATTATCCCCACCTGTGTATCCTCAACCCCTGAACATTTACTGTTATCCTCACTACTCCTAAATAACTGAAGAACAACCGTTATATCTATGTTCTTTTTATTTGTTCTTCAATATATATACCTGATATTCAACCGGTGTTCACTAAATGTTATAACACTCATTAGTTGTTATGAATGTCAGGTCACGGAGAACAGAAATTTGTTCATCTTTTGTTCTTCAGTAAGTAGGTCATGTTCTAGATGTTCACTACAGGTGTTATGTTGGTTCGGGAACAGGAGTGTTATTAATGAGTGCCCCGTATCAGTGTGTGAGTGTGTGTGTGAGTGTGTGTGTGTGTGTGAGTGTGTGAGTGTGAGTGTGTGTGTGTGTGTGTGTGTGTGTGTGTGTGTGTATGTGTGTGTGTGTGTGTGTGTGTGTGTGTGTGTGTGTGTGTGTGTGTGTGTGTGTGTGTGTGTGTGTGTGTGTGTGTGTGTGTGTGTGTGTGTGTGTGTGTGTGTGTGTGTGTGTGACCTATACTATTTGTGTTTATATGTATGTATGTATGTATGTATGTATGTATGTATGTATGTATGTATGTATGTATCCCCAAACAAAACACGATGTAAACAACTTCTATATTAACATGTAAACACCAATGGTTTATTATTATTAATATATTAACAACACCGGTTAAAGAGTTGTGGTTGTATTTTATTCAGTTTATATAAGTTATTAAATTCCCTCTTAATTATCCCATAGCTCCTCTGTTGACTTATGTAACGAGTGATCCAAAAGTCCCTGTGCATCTGGAGTAATTAGTAGTATAGTTATTTACCTTTGTGTACCTATAGTAATGTAGGTGTTTTTTTGTCTTTCAGGTGCACAGTGACTTTTGGATCACGCAGTTGTGACATCTTTGAGTCATCTCTAATAGAACTGGGACTCTATTAGGATTGGAGTCCATTAAGGTAAGTGTCTATTAATTAAGACTTGGTTTTATAATGTTAATAGGTTACGTTAATTTGGCGCCTATTAGGATTAGGTGGTCATTTGACCAGTTATTGACCTCATAATAACCCAAATCTGTCAATTATTTTATTTGGGTTAATTAGACAATAAACAGGTATTATACGCGCTCGTTCACCCTTAATAACAACATATTAACAACGTGTGTTAATACCCTTTCATATTTCCACACACTCATCAGGTGAACACTAATTTTACGATAAGTGTTAGTATGTGGAATAATCTCACGTATTGTGACCTAATTACCTGTTCTCTTAAATCGTGTTAATATTTGCTCTAATCTTACGTAATATTAACTAATTACCCTTAAAACGTGTTAATATGTCCACTAATCTAACGTAACATTAACTAAATACACTTAAAACTAGTAATAAAAAAATATAAAATAAATCGAAACAATATTTACAACGTGGCAACTCAACTAGGGTCCGAACAGTGATGCCAGAACAACTTTTATTCGCACCTAAAAATACATCCGCTGGTAAGACATGAACTTCTCCTCAAACCTCAATCTGGTAATAATTTAAGGTGGGGGGTGTCAGGCCAGCACATTCCTTGACGATTCTGTTGGTGATAGAAGCAGAAGCAGAGTTGCCATGGATATTAAAGTACGGTAGAAATCAGTATGGATGGATGATGGAGGAAGAATTTTGAGATGGCGAGGTGGAGGAAGAGGATAGAGGAAGAAGAGGAGGTGGTGGAGGAAGAGGAGGAGAAGGAAGGTAAGAACTAGGTGAGATGTGTAAGAGAAGAGAATGAGGTAAGGGATGTGAGAGAAGATTGGATTTGGAGAGACAATGAGGAAGGAGACGAAGAAAGAGAAGAGAAGAGACAGTCAGGAAGGAAATGAGGAAGAAAAGGAAGATAATAGACGATCAGGAAGGAGACGAGGAAGGTTGTTACCATCAGAGTTACACAACAGTTATAGGAAGGCTGAACGAGGTGGTTGAGGTGAGGAATACGACACGTGAAAAGAATTGAGGAAGCTGTTTCAGAACGTCCTCCCTTCCTCTACCCCTCCCTCCTTCACCCCCTCTCTCCCTCCCCACCCCTCCCTTCCTTCCCCTGACCCTGGGTGTAATCAATGAGAGAAGGAGGTTAGATCAGAGTAGGTAGGTAGGTAGGTAGGTATCCTTCTTCCCAGACCTTGATCCTCACTAGAAAACAACAAGGAAATCGTTACAATATCCTTCCATCTTATCGTTTATAGATCCTACAATACCCGAAGGATTCCATAAAACTCTGCAGGATATTAATGAAATAGGCCGGGAGAGATCACGTTAAAGGAATCCACACAAGGACTTAAAAGTATCCTGTACCTCCTCCCAGTTCCTACTTATTGAGGTAAATCGTCTCCAGGTATCCTTCGGCTCAACCGCGGGCGTCCCTGGGAGCGTCTGTCTCTAAGGGCGTGACTGCCGAGCTCTCTGCTGGCTTTGTTGTGAGTCGTCAGCTGTTGTGGATTAGATGACGTGTTTACGTTATCAGCTGATGTGTCTTGGCCTCCAGACGTAATATTTATAGCCTTAGTAATTTGCTGATTTCTTGTCGTAAATCACCTCATGCGATTATGTACGAGTATAAGGATTTGTATATACTGAAGCACATATGTTTTTTAAATTCATATAAAGGTATACTGTATATGTGTAGATGTGAGCGTTGTATATATATGTATAGTATATGTAACGCCTTGGACCACTACACGCACATACACTGACTCTCACATATTGGGTAAGGTGGGAGGTCACAGGTGTGTTCCATATACTCTCCCCACACCTGTGTACCTTACGTCAGCAGGTGTAGGTTAAGAACGTTGGAGGAGGAACACTTGTACAACACACACACACACACACACACACACTCAAATTTTTATGGATGCATTCTGAAACACGTTGATTTTATTTGTGTGTGTGTGTGTGTGTGTGTGTGTGTGTGTGTGTGTGTGTGTGTGTGTGTGTGTGTGTGTGTGTGTGTGTGTGTGTGTTGTGCATTATCACAGACTCGAGCGTTTGTTGACAGTGATTGATTAACTATTGGGGTGTCTAATGAGCTATGTTCTGGGTATGATTCGAATCTCTTGTTGACTTTTCATTTGAGTGATTCGAATCTTCTGGTTTGATTGAAGTGATTCGAAAACTTGTTGACATTAGTTTTAGAGGTATACGTTAATGTGAGATTCAGAACCCTTATTGAACCACCACTGTTTATGTGAGATTCAGAACCCTTATTGAATCACCACTGTTTATGTGAGATTCAGAACCCTTATTGAATCACCACTGTTTATGTGAGATTCAGAACCCTTGGTGAACCGCACGTGAACCACAGAACCGACCTTGACCACCGTTTCTTCTTACTTACAGCATCCGTCTCGGTCCATTCTGAGTACATAGTGCGTGTGCGTGTGTGTGTGTGGTTCATTTTGAGTACACATGCACCAAGATTTTTTTTTTTCTCTCTCTCTCTCTCTCTCTCGCAAAGACCACGAACTAATGCATTTTAATACCCACCACTGCCACTAAGGTAAATAATGCTTGCAATTGAATATCAACAAGCCCTTGCAACATTGTAAACTACCCACCCAGCTTTGTAGAGTGCATGTCTGTTGCTGTCGTTGCATAACTGCCCTCCACATCCTCCCAACTAGATGCTGCATCTCTCTCACTCCTCCTCCTCCTTCCTGGTCTCTCTCTCTCTCTCTCTCTCTCTCTCTCCTCTCTCTCTCTCTCTATTTCTTTTTCTCTCCCTCTTTCTCTCGTTTCTCTCTCCCTCATTTTCTCTCACCTTCCTAGTTTCTCTGCCTACATTTCTCTTTCCTCCCTCCCTCCTCACCTCAGCTTCTCCCTTCTCCCTCTATCCTGCACTCAACCAAGGGCAAGCACTTCCTCTTTTCTCTCACTTACTTCCTTCCTCCTCCTCCCTCTCCTGTCTCTCCCCCCCACTCTCTCTCTTCCCCTACATCACCAACCACCTCCTACCACCACTACTACCACCACACTCCTACCACTACCACCACCACCTACCCACCACACCACCACCACCTACCACCACCACCACCACTCACACCACCTACCTACCACCTACCACCACCACACACACCACTACACACACACACCACCACCACCACCCACCACCTACCTACACACACACACCACCTACCACTACTACCACCATTATCCTGTTTAATGATCCACCTGTTTCTTGCCTTCCTATTTCCGTGTTGCTTTATAAATCCAGCTTTTATTGCTGTGAGTTTGAGCTGTTCCTGACTTAAATGTTTAGCTGAGTTTGTGCTACCAGTATCAGGAAAGCTTGACTAGAATGAAGGAAAGCTTGACTGAAATGAAAGCTTGACTGGAACGAAGGAAAGCTTGACTGAAATGAAAGCTTGACTGAAATGAAAGAAAGCTTGACTAGAAAGCTTGACTCCAAAAAATAAAGCTTAACTGAAATGAAATAGAGCTTGATTGGAATGAATGAAAGCTTGACTCCAGTAAAATAAAGCTTAACTAGAATGAAATAAAGCTTAACTGGAATGAAATAAAGATTGACTGGAATTAAATAAAGCTTGACTGTAATGAAATAAAACTTGATTGGAATGAAAGAAAGCTTGACTGGAATGAAGAGAGGCTCAGCTGGAATGACAAAGGCTCTAATGAATGAACACAAATACCCGGAAGTGCCTGACTGCTCGCTGTGAGAGGGAGAGTGGGGGTGAGTGTGAAAGAGAGTGACTGTAGAGAGTGGGGGAGAATGATGTGGAAGAGAGAAGGAGGTGACTGTAGAGGGAGTGGAGTGAAGAGAGGAAGAGTGACTGTAAGAGGAGTGGGAGGGAGTGGGGTGAGTGTGGAAGAGGAAGGAGAGTGATGGAGGGTGGAGTGGTGTGAAGAGAGGGAAGGAGAGTGACTGTAGAGAGGGGAGGGGGAGAGGGAGAGGGGTGAAGTGTGAGGGAAGAGTGAGAGAGGGGTGAGAGAATCTAGATGGTAAGAATAGACGAGTGAGAGGGGATGAGAGGGGTGAGTGGGAGAAGAGGGAAGGAGAGGGTGAACGTGATCTATCATGATCTACTAAATATGGAATAAAGGTCGCATAGCACAATGAAATACCTTATAAAGGGTCGTATCTCTTAGGTCGTAGGTCGTACAGCAGGTCGTAGGTCGTACAGTAGGTCATAGGTCGTACAGTAGGTCATAGGTCGTACAGTAGGTCGTAGGTCGTACAGTAGGTCATAGGTTGTACAGTAGGTCGTTAGGTCGTAGGTTGGTTATTGTGCCTCCTGGTTATCATTGGTGGTGATGACAGTAGCTGAGAATAGCGTCAAAATGGAGCCATATGATTGGCTGCTCGGTTATTTCATCTGAGTATTGACGTCATTAAAATTCGGTGATTGGCCACAGATTACTAAAGTCACTGGAGTATGCTGATTGGCTGGCTAGTAACAGAAAAAATAATGACATCAATGGAGCATGCTGATTGGCTGGCTAGTAACACCAGAAAAAATAATGACGTCACTGAAACTAGATGATTGGCTACAGGTCACCTAAGTTATGACGTCACTGGCGCCTCTAGATTTGCTGCAGAGTTACACCACTGAGTAATGACGTCACTGCAGTCCGGTCTATTGATTGGTTGGTGAGTAAAAGGGGAGGTTAGAGGGAGAAAATAAACCATAAGAGACACTTGGTATTTACTCTCTTCCTCGACCTCACTAATTCATATGGTGAGTGGCGAGTGAGTGGTGGTGAGCGAGGTGGTGAGTGGTGGTGAGCAGTGAGTGGTGGGGGGGGGGAGCGGTGGGGGGGGTGGTGGGGGGGGGGGGAGGAGGGGTGGGAGGCGGTGGTGAGCAGTGGTGGTGAGCGGTGGGGGGGGGGGGGGTGGGGGGGGGGAGGAGAGCGGGGGGTGGGGTGGGGAGCGAGCGAGTGAGTGGTGGGGTGAGGTGGTGTGAGAGGGTGGTGGGGTGTGGCGAGCAGGCACTACCTGTCAGTGAACACGGTCAAGTCGCCTCTAGCTAACACAGTGTGAGGTGTGTCATCCCGTCCACTGTGTCTGATGCCTCCAGGCCTTTGTTGGATGGAAGGATAGATGGAGGGATAGATAGAGGGATAGATAGATGGAGGGTTAGATAGGAGGAAGGAGGGTAAGAAGAAAGGGGGGAGGAGAGAGAGAGAGAAGGGAATAGAGAGAGCAGAGAGGAAGGAGTTGGAATAGGAGATAGAGAGAGGAAGAAAAGAAAGGAAGATGAGAGACAAAGAGAGGGGGAGGGGGGACAAGAGATTTTGAGTATAATTTTTTACCCCAATTTTTCGCGGGAAAGTTCGACCCAAAAAATATTTCTGAACACCAGGAAATGAAACCTCTATTGAGAGCTTTGTGAGGAACGGAAGCCTCTACGTCGTTGTGAAGCCTTGTACGTCGGTGGGAAGCCTTGTACGTCGGTGGAAGCCTTGTACGTCGGTGGGAAGCCTTGTACGTCGGTGGGAAGCCTTGTACGTCGGTGGGAAGCCTTGTACGTCGGTGGGAAGCCTTTGCATCACACGGAAGCCTTTGCGTCGCACAGACGCCTTTGCGTCACACGGAAGCCTTTGCATCACACGGAAGCCTTTGCGTCACACGGAAGCCCCTGCGTCACACGACCTTTGTGTCACACGAGCCTTTGCGTCAGGAAGCCTTTGCGTCACGACCTAGTGTTTCCTCATTATTCAATTAAAATTTAGGGTCACCGGAAGATTAATCCACAGCTTATTTCACCGGACGATAAAAACACTCACGCTACCTGGGCGGGTTAGGTTAGGTTGAAGTTAGATTACGTTAGGTTAGGTTAGGTTGAAGTTAGATTACGTTAGGTTAGGTTAGGTTGAAGGTAGATTACGTTAGGTTAGGTTAGGTTGAAGTTAGATGACCCTGTATCTTGTTTAACCTTATATGCGACAATTAGTGGCTATGATATATAAAGGTTAATTACTTTTACCTGGGATTAGGTAATTATTACCTTAATCTAGATCATTAATGGTTTTGAAAAGAGGTTTATTTACACCTAGGAATATAATTAGCGTTGATAAGGAAATATGATTATTACCTTAAATTATGAATTAACCTGAGGAGAGGGTTAATTATTTTTACCTGGGAATGTAATTAACCGGTCGAATTAAAGACATATCTTATTTAATTACCCTAACCTAGATTGTGAATACACCTGAGAAAGAGTTAATTATATTTACCCGGGTGTGTAATAATTAGCCAAACGTATCAATCCATATCATAATTAATTACCTTAGCCTAGATATGATTATAAATGGATCTGGCATAAGGGTTAATTATTCTCACCTGGGAATGTAATTAATTAGTCAGGTATTTCATAAATATTAGCATTATTGTTATCTCTTTACTTAAAACAGGTTAGATTATGTTAAGGTAGGTTAGGTTAAGTTAGGTTAGGTCAGGAGGAGGAGGGCAGATAATGTCACAGGTGGAGGGTATAGGGGCGAATGACGTCACGGGTGGAAGGGAGGGCTATATGACATCACAGGTAAAGGGAGGTCCAGATGACGTCACAGGTCACGTCACAGTCTCGGCCATAACAGTAAACATCCTCGTGTCTCTGACCTTAAAATACTGCTGCCACTATATCGGGAATGTGGGTCAGCAGCAGGTCAGGAGAGGTGAAGTGGTGAGGCGGGAGGTGAGGCGGTGGGGTGAGGCAGTGGGGTGAGAAGTGGCGGTGGGGTGAAGTGGCGGTGGGGCGAGGAAGTGGCGGTGAGGTGGGGAAGTGGCGGTGTTGGTGAAGGGGTAATGGTTATAATGGTGGGGGAGGGAGAGTGAGGAGTGGTGGTGGGGAGAAGGGGAGGGGGTGAGAGAAATGGTGAAGGAGGAACAGGAAAGGGCAGAAGGGGGGAGGTAGAGAAGAGGAGAAATGAGGATAAGTGGGCTGGAAGGGGGAGGGGACAGGAGGAAGTGAGAGAGAGGAAGGAAGGGTTAGTTAGGGTAAGGGGAAGAGGTATGGGAGGGTAGGGTTAGTGAAGGGAAGACAGGATAAGGAAGGAAGTGAGGGTAAGGCAAGGGAAGGGGTGATAGGAGGTAATAAGGAAGGGGAAGAAGATGAAGGTAGTAAGGTAAGAAGGGAAGGGAAGGTAAGGGAAGGTAAGGTAAGATAAGGTCTGCTCACACCATCCACGGGTCGATTCACTACTACAACAGGTGGGGGTCAGGCCAGGTGTTATATTAACCATGCGGTGCCCTTAATAATTCCCCTGACGACGTAGCATTTATGTATCTGTCTGCCTGTCTGTCTGTCTGTCTGTCTGTCTGTCTGTCTGCCTGTCTGTCTGTCTGTCTGTCTGTCTGTCTGTCTGTCTGTCTGTCTGCCTGTCTGTCTGTCTGTCTGTCTGTCTGTCTGTCTGTCTGTCTGTCTGTCTGTCTGTCTGTCTGTCTGTCTGTCTGTCTGTCTGTCTGTCCATGAATATATATATGTCAACTGTTGTGTTTATTTGCATCTTTATTGTCTGTTCCTCTCCTCCTCTTTCGTGAATGGTGTTATCAAGTGGATAACAGCGTAAAAAGGGGGTGGGGGGGGAGTGTGTAGGGACAGGACAGAAATGGTGACTCTCCTCTCTCTCTCTCTCTCTCTCTCTCTCTCTCTCTCTCTCTCTCTCTCTCTCTCTCTCTCTCTCTAGCGCACACACACACACACACACATACATATAACACTTAGTTACCGTTGACAGGTGACAGACAGACTTGGTATTGAGTTAACGTGGTTTATTATTGTTTACCTCCACCAGCACTAGTATGTTGTTGGAGGGTGTTGTGTGTGTCTTCCTGTTTCTGTATGTCTGTCTACTTGTTTGTTATTGTCTGTTTCTCTGTCTTTTTGTTTGTTTGTCTTTGTTTTTATTTCTGTATGTTTGTTTGTTAGTTTCTGTATATCTTTCTGTCTGTTTTTCTTTCGTTCCGTTTGTCTCATTCTGTCCGTTTTTCTGCCAGTCTGCCTTCCTGTCTATCTAACCTAACCTAACCTAACTCTAACCAAATCTATACTGTATTTGTTTATTTTTTATGAGCAACGAGAGGTGGGGTGACTAAGCTATTCCCAAGAACCAAGTGGTGGGACTCACGTGGGAGGCCCTGACGACGATGACGAAGAAGATGAACCTCACAAAGATTTAACTCAGGTTCGGGGGGAATAACCTGAATGTCTTCCCGCGAACCAAGAGTAGTGTGGGGGAAGACTTTATGACGTGGTGGTACAGCCTGAGGTAGGAGACGTGGGGAGGGAGGTGGAAGGAAGGGAGGAGGAGGGGTTGGCGGAGGAGGAAGGGGAGGAGTGAGAGGAAGGAAGAGAAGGAGGTACAGATTAAGGAAGAAGGAAGAGAGAAGGGCGTCACAGTATAGGGACGCTCCTGGACGTGACTCTACACACACTCACATCATTTACCTCAGAGCTCTGATTATATCTTAATACTCCCCTTAAAATATATATATTTATTCTCTATAAAATCGCCAAAAAAAAAAAAGAAAAAAAGTTTGAAATCAGGAGAAAAAGAATCTTAATATATATATATATATATATATATATATATATATATATATATATATATATATATATATATATATATATATATATATATATATATATATATTAAAAATAAGAATGGAGGAAACAGCGGGCCTATTAGTTATACTGGGCAGTCCTGTTTACACCCAACTATTGCCATATAAGCATCCAACATATATATATATATATATATATATATATATATATATATATATATATATATATATATATATATATATATATATATATATATATATATATATATATATATATATATATATATATATATATATATAAAGACATTTTTCCTCCTGATTTCAAACTTTTTTCTTTATTATTATTTTGTGATTTTTTGCTATTTGATTTTATTTCTTTTGCGATTTATTTTTTTAGATTTTTTTGTTTTTATTTATTTACTTCATTTGTTTGTTTTATTTATTTGTTTGTGGCATTACAGGGTATGTTTTTCTTTACGATTTCAAAGTCAATTTCACCAGTATATAAATAGGTACAAAACCTGAATTATTAATGGAACTTATATATACAAACTTTTAAAAGATGTTTATACACACACACACACACACACACACACACACACACACACACACACACATAGTATATATAAGTAAGATATTTATTATTATTATTATTACTATTATTTTTCTAAGTAGTTAAGTAACGTAGTTTAACCTTGTAAAACCTTGTTCACGTGATATAACATAGGCTCCCTGGTGGCTAGTTTAGTAACCTGCCACATGACGTCACATCTCCCGTATAGTGTTGCTGTCATAAGTGGAATAATTTGCTCCTATTGGATTACTTTTAAGTGTTGGTTAAGTGGCCTGGGTAAAGGGTTTCATACTTATTGAAGGGGGTTTAGGGGTTGGGTGGGGTTTCATACTTATTGAAGGGGGTTTAGGGGTTGGGTAGGGGTTTCATACTTATTGAAGGGGGTTTAGGGGTTGGGTAGGGTTTATACTTATTGAAGGGGGTTTTAGGGGTTGGTAGGGGTTTCATACTTATTGAAGGGGTTTGAGGTTGGTGGGGTTCCTTTATTGAAGGGGTTTAGGGGTTGGTAGGGTTCATATATTGAAGGGTTTGGGGTTGGTGGGGTTTCATACTTATTGAAGGGGGGTTTAGGGGTTGGGTAAGGGGTTTCATACTTATATCAAAGGGGTTTTCTTTATCTTAAGGAACTACCAGACTAAGGTACAAACACATGAACAGAGGAGACTAGAGTGTGTGTTGTGTCCCGGGTCCAGCAGCTGAGTGTCTTGGTCAGGGGTAAGACCTTATTGTTGCCTGGAGGTAGTGACGTCTTTGTTTATTCTCTCTCTCTCTCTCTCTCTCTCTCTCTCTTCTCTCTCTCTCTCTCTCTCTCTCATATACTTTAAATTCCTTCTTCCTATTCTTCCATTCTCTTTCCCTATCCCCCTCCTTTCTTCCAACCTCTCTCTCTCTCCTTTCTTCGCCCTTCCCATTCTTCTCAGTCTCTACATTCTTCCCCCTTCCCTCCCATTCATCCTCCATCTTCCCTTCCCCTTCTCTCTTTCAACCCTCCTTTCTTCCTACCTTTCTTCTCACCCCATTCTTCTCTCCTCCCCCTCCTTCTCTTCTCCTCCCCCTCATCCCTCTCTCCCATGGCCGAGTGGAGGCAGCTGAGTCAGTGTTAACCTCAACATTTCCAGGACCGGTAATAATGTTCTTCACCTTCCAGGAACTGTGCTCCACCCTCCTGCCGCCCTCCACCTCCTGCCCTCTACCCCTCCCTGCCGCCCTCCACCCTCCTGCCTCCTCCCTCCTGCCCTCCATCCTCCTGCCGCCCTCCACCCTCCCTGCAACCCTCCGCCCTCCCTGCCGCCCTCCACCCTCCCTGCAACCCCTCCGCCCTCCCTGCCGGCCTCCACCCTCCCTGCCACCCTCCACCCTCCTGCCACCCCTCACCCTCCCTGCCCAACCCTCTGCCTCCCTGCCGCCCTCCACCTCCCCTGCCACCCTCCACCCTCCCTGCCGCCCTCTGCCTCCTCCACGCCCTCCTCCCTGCCCGCCCTCCACCTCCCTGCCCCTCCCCTGTGTCACCTTCACCCCACCTTACCTCTCCCCAACCACACCACCCCGCCCCACCCACCTCTCCTCCCCTACCCCTCTCCACTCACTGCCCCACACCTGTACCTCACCTCTCCCTTCCTCTCCCTCCTGCCCCCCACTGTACTCTTACAACTACACGCACCTCTCCCACACCTACACCCACCTCTCTCTCCCACACCTACACCCCTCTCTCTCCCACCTACACCCACCTCTCTCCCACACCTACACCACCTCTCCCACACCTACACCCTCTCCCTCCCTGGCCACGCCCAACCTCAGGACACCACAGCCCCCCCCCCCAGCTCTCCATCCGGATGTGAAGGATTAGGGATAATTCCAGGTATCCCAACCGTGTTCTTACCCCCTGGCTCCGTGTCCCTAACCCCCGTGGTGCCGTGTCTACCCCCTGGCTCCGTGTCCCTAACCCCCATGAAGCCGTGTCCTACCCCTGGCTCCCGTGTCCTACCCCCTGGCTCCGTGTCCCTAACCCCTTCCTCCGTGT
>NW_024757148.1:85000-95000 GCF_018991925.1 Homarus americanus
GGCAAAAAAAAAAAATTACTATTGTGTTTAAAGTCCTTCTCCTCCCCCTCCTCCTAGAACTGAGAAATGCGGTACGTATTGTTTTGTTTACATTATTTCCCGCCAAAATTGGGATCAAATATGTATGAAAACAAAAGACAGACACTAGACACACAACGCCATCTATAAACAATATCTCCAACTTGCGGCAGAAATACTTGTGATTCTTGTAGTGTTTATTGCCGTATCTTGAGTGAATTCTGTCTTACCATCTTATTTTCATGGAATGGAAATCAGTTTTATATTTTTTAATCAAAGTAATTTTCCATGATTAGATGTTTTTATTAAGGGATTTTTTTATGTTGGTAACGATACTTGATTTTTTATTGGGGGGGGGTTGTGTATGTATGTATGTATGTATGTATGTATGTATGTATACTGTCACCCTATAGTAAACAGGATAAGGCTTAAGAGATGTAAAAGCTAACACACAAAAAAAACCAGACACACTTGGAGGTAAATCACAAAATATCACACAACACTAAACACAGCCAGGCCGATATCGACAAAACTGTCACCCCTAAAACTGCGCGCCAAAATGAAAAACAAAAACATGAAAATATTACCCCAGAATTCCCACACAAAAAAAACAAAAAACAGAAGACATGTCAAAATCCTCTCAAAAAAAGTCAATACAAACGTCTAAAAGTCACAAAAAAAATACAAAAAGCAATTTCTATATATCGCCCCAAAAACCAACAACACGAAGATTCATTATCGATTATTTACGGTAGAGATAAAAAAAGTCAACAGGCACTAATGTTCGCGCTAAAAATATCACACATTTAAAGCGTAAGATGCGCGCCAAAATCAGAGGATGTAAACACTGGACCCGGTGGCTGTGTCATCAATAAGTTGCGGCCACAGTGTTACGTGGTGGTGGTGGTGACCTAAGCTGACTGACCCTTGACCTTTATTGGTAACACCCCCCCCCCTCTCTCTCTCTCTCTCTCTCTCTCTCTCTCTCACTCATTTTTCTATTCTTTCTCACATTTTTTCTCATTTTTTCTCTCACTTTCTCTCTCGTTCTTTCTCACACTCATGGCGTTTGTTGCTTTCATGGGAGGTCCATCACCATCTTCCTGGTGCTTGGGGGGAGGAAGAGGAGGAGGGGGAAGAGGAAAGGATGGATAGGGAGAGGAACAGGAGGAGAAAAGAGTTGGAGAAGGGGAGGAAGGAATGGAAAGATAGGGAAGGGAAGATGGGGGAGAGGAAGAGTGAGAGGGAGAATTGAGGAAAAGGAGAAAGGAAGGGGAAAAATTGGAGAAGAGTGGAAAGAATGGTTAAGAAGAGGAAGAAGAGGTGGAAAGAGTGAATGAATTGAAGAAGAATTTGGGAAGTGAGAGAAGGAAGGGAGGAAGAGGGGGTTTAAGGTAAAGAAGAAAGGAATGGTGAATAGAGAGAAGTGAGGAATAAGGAGGAGGGGAAGGGGAAGTGAAGAGAGAAAGAGAGAGAGAGAATGGGCCTGAGGAAGGGAGAAAGAAGAGGGAGGAAGAGGGGGATAGGGAAGATAGTAGGAAAGAAAGAGGAGTTGGGGTAAGGAAGAAGAAGAAGAAGGGAAGAGGTGAAAGAGGAGGTTTGAGTGAGTCAGTCAATTCGTTGGTGAGTCAGTTAATGAGTCTCAATTAAACTCAATGAAACTGTCTCTCAATGAGTCAGTCAGTCAGTAGGTCCTAAGTCAATTAGTCAGTCATTCAATCAAGTGCAGAGTCAATCGGTCAGTGAATCAGTCTATCAGTGAGTCAGTCGGTCAGCGAGTGAGTCACTTAGTGAGTCACTCGGCATGCCTGCACGACACAACTTCATAACGCTCATGGGGAATACCATACACACACACACACAGAGGCCATATCATAACCTTTGTCCAGTAGACGATGCTGCCCTCCTCTGCCTTGTGTGTGTGTGTGTGTGTGTGTGTGTGTGTCAGTAACCTTTCCTCCTCCTCATCTGCCAGAGATCCATCATCCACCACCGTGGGCCACCATATGAACAACAGCGTCAGGCATTCCCCCCCCCCCCTTCCACCATAGCAGTAACTAGCCCTTGGGGTTTACGCCAGACGGAACTTTCGCCAGCCTTCTGCCTGTGGTGGCGCTTATGTCGTGGGTACCAGGAACGTGAGAGGTGTGGTAATGATGTTCTCACCTGTATGTGGACACAACACTGTCAGGAAGTCACGTACCTCAAGGTCTCTCTCTCTCTCTCTCTCTCTCTCTCTCTCTCCGGTTGCCAGTTGTAATTTAGAGCTCAGTCCCTTGGGCACGGGGGGGACCCTCTCTGTAATGAATACAATCACTTGGTGTTAAACAAATAAATACTAATTGTGACAGCGTCGTAGGTCATAATAAATGTCAAAGGTCAAGGTCAAAGACAAAATTCAAAGGTCAAAGGTCAGATATTCGTAATTTAAGAGGGCCATGGTGAAGGTTTGACGCTATTTTCTCCAGTGTTTGTTTACATGAATCACTTAATTGTCTTTTTTATATTATCAGTTGGGTGTTGGTAGTGCTTATGTGTGTGTGTGTGTGTGTGTGTGTGTGTGTGTGTGTGAGAGAGGAATATTTCAGCCTAACTTAACCTAAACAAGTTGGTAGTGGGTGTAAGTGTAGAAGTTTATGGTTGCGAGTGAAGGTGTGTTAAGGGGGGGTGTTGATGCAGCAGGTGTGAGTTAATCAGTGGGTGTAGCTATAGGTGTGAGTATACAGGTAATGTAGGTGTGTGTACTAGGTTCTGTGTATCTGTGGGTGTTGCAGGGTGTAAGTGATGGCGGTAGTACTATCAAGTATTTGTAACGAGAGACAGCCAGTTAATGAATAGTTGTTACTTTAGCCGTGGGTGTAGGAGTTGTGTTGGTGGTGGGTGTAGCTATAGGTGTGGGGGTGGTGGGTGAGGTGTATGAATGAGTGAGGTGTGGTGAGTGTAGCTAGGTGTGGGGGTGGTGGGTAGAGGTGTATGAATGAATGTGAGGGTGTGGTGGGTGTAGCTAGGTGTGGGGGTGGTGGGTGATGAGATGAGTGGGGGTGTGTGGTGGGTGTAGCTAGGTGTGGGGGTGGTGGGTGGGGTAATGGATGGTGAGGTGTGGTGGGTGTAGCTAGGTGTGGGGGGTGGTGGGTGGTGTATGAATGGTGAGGTGTGGTGGGTGTAGCTAGGTGTGGGGGTGGTGGGTGTGGGGTGTATGAATGGTGAGGTGTGGTGGGTGTAGCTAGGTGTGGGGTGGTGGGTGGGGTGTATGAATGGTGAGGGTGTGTGGGTGTGTAGCTAGGTGTGGGGGGTGGTGGGTGAGGTGTATGAATGGGTGAGGTGTGGTGGGTGTGGCTGGTGTGGCTGGGTGTGGGGGTGGTGGGTGAGGTGTATGTGGTGGGGTGTGGTGGGTGTAGCTAGGTGTGGGGGTGGTGGGTGGGGTGTATGAATGGTGAGGTGTGGTGGGTGTGGCTAGGTGTGGGGTGGTGGGTGGGGTGTATGAATGGTGGGGTGTGGTGGGTGTGGCTGTGTGGGGGTGGTGGGTGAGGGGTGTGAATGAGTGTGGTGTGGTGGGTGTGGCTGTGATGGGTGTGGTGTGGTGGGTGTGGCTGGGTGTGGGGGTGGTGGGTGGGGTGTATGATAGGTGAGGGTATGGTGGGTGTAGCTAGGGTGTGGGGGTGGTGGGTGGGGTGTATGAATGGGTGAGGTGTGGTGGGTGTGGCTATAGGTGTGGGGGTGGTGGGTGAGGTGTATGAATGAGTGAGGTGTGGTGGGTGTAGCTAGGTGTGGGGGTGGTGGGTGAGGTGTATGAATGAGTGAGGTGTGGTGGGTTAGGTTGCCGGGCCACGATGTTGCCGTGTAAGCAGAGCGGTTGCCGGAACACAGTCGAGGGACCAACACCTCAATGCTCGGGACGGTGACCTCTGCCACACCTCCTGCAGACACAGTAACTCACCTAACTGGATCTTGAGCTACGGCACCTGGACGACGGTCAACATGGCGTCATAATAACACTGTGACCTTAAAGCGGTGTGTTGTCCCTCGGTGTAAAGGGAAATATTAGCGAACGAAGGTTTAAGAATGAGGGTGGCCGGGGTGTGGACAGTGGCGGGGGTAAGGAAGCTGTTGGTGAGGCAGGGAGGAAGGGCTGGATCACCACACTACTGAAGGCGACGCTGGCGGCACGAGGGAGTGGGGGGAGGAGGAGGAGCACCAGCAAGTTAACTGTTGTGAACGGTGAGTCGTCCAGGGCTCGTGCGGGTGCAAGGTCCTCGCTCGGTGCAAGTGCACTCACGGTGCGGAACCTGGGGTGTAGAGGGGCGTCCGGAACACCCCTCGTGTCAGGGCAACTCGCCCCTAACTTCACCCTGCCAGAGGAGTGGGAATGGCTTGAGTGGAGTGCACCAGCGCGCCAGTAGACCGCTCGTTATTGCCACGCATGCGTCATGCTGCTCGTGAGAGCTGTAAGGGCGGAAATACCCATGCAGGAGACGCACCTTGAGCTCTACGGAGATGGTGAGGAGCTTGCTAGGGCGTGTAAGGATAAGGTTGGCACACAAGAGACAGGGACGCATCGCCCTTACTGCGGTGTGGTGTCTTCAGGGCACCGTAAGGGCGAGCACTGTGAGCTTATCCGGGGGAAGAGTGAGCCTAACGGCCGCGGCAGCGCTGTGTGGTCGATCACAGCTGAGAGTGGCTGACGGTTCGGCAGTCGAGCTTGGAACAGTGTAGTGAGCGCATGTGATCCACGCCATCCTCGGTGAGTCCTCATGCTGCCTCTCTCACGCCCACAACAACCCTCAGGTAAAGCACCAGTGTCTTCCCTCGCCCATCACAACGACTAACGTTTGCCCCAACAAACGTTCCCTCGCGCGGAAGTTTTTGACAATCAGCTGATCGTGTGTGAGTGTGTGTGGAGGTGGAGCCAACACGACGCCAACCTAGCAGCAGCGTCCCAGCCACGGCCGCCACCCACTACCTACCAACAAAGAAACAAAGCCACTTCTCGAAATATCTGTTTACCATACATGTAGTGTTTGTGTGTGGGGTGTGTGTGTAGTGGTGGAGGTCCCCCAGACGTAACACAACCACTGTCATGCGTGTTGACCCACCCACCTAAACATGGACACCACCACCACTACCTCCCCCCTCAATTCCATTAATGATTTCCCCTTCGGCTTGTGTTTTTGTTCCTGTGAGACACTCGGACACGGGCTAAGGAGGGCCACGTACCAACCTCACACCATCTCGAGAATCTTGGCGTTTAGTGAAGAGATTCCAGGAAGAGGAGGTTAAAGTATGGAGGGGGCAGGAGTGCAGTATGGTGCGCATTGTCCCTCCTCAGTATTGCGTGATGAAGAGTGAGGACGGCCTGGGTTGTGTCCACCCCCGTAATACAGTGTGCCCAATAGTGAAGGTAACAAGAAATACATTAATAACGCGGGGGATGGGTTTATGCCACGGTGTATTATTGTATTAGAGGTAAATATACAACTCGATACAGTCATCAGTAAGTACGGATACAGGTTTGTTATTACAGATTATGTACTGTATTCGTAGTAATTAATACAGTACAGGGTTTATTATGCACGGGTACAGTACTGATTTCCTGTATATCATAATTGATTTAATACAGTAGCGATACAGTAAGCTCGGGTACAGTAGTTTGGGGGTGAGGAACTATTTTTGCTGGACGTCTGTTCCGTAAAACTCTCCAGGCATTGTTCCAGGTATAGTTCCAGGCAGCATTCCAGGTATTGTTCCAGGCAGTATTCCAGGTATTGTTACAGGCAGTATTCCAGGTATTGTTCCAGACAGATTCCAGGAATTTTCTTTACGATTTTGGAAAAAGAAAAGCTATGCTGGTGTTGGTCTCAGTGTGTAGGGGTGGCGGGTGAGGGGGTGATAGTGTTGGGGTGTTTAGTGGGGAGATAGTGGTGGGGAGATAGCGTGGGGTGTTGGTGAGTGGATGTTGGTGGGGAATGTTGGTGGGTGAATGGTGGTGAGGAGTGGTGGTGGATGGTTACTGGTGGGGAATGTTGGTGGGTGCGTGTTGAAGGAGAGATGATGGGGAGTGATGGTGGATGGATAGTGGTGGGGAATGTTGGTGAGTGGATAGTGGTGGATGGTGGTGAGTCAATATTGGTGGAGATGGTTGATAAAAAAAAATATTTATCCGAAGAACAAATTTGATTTCCTGTGATTTTTTTTTCTAGGGAGGAAAAAACTTATTTGAGGGAGAAAAAATTAACGATTTTTCTCTCTGTTTCCACGATTTTCTGCAATTTTATAATGGAAGATAAACAAATTCTTCCAGGTTTTTGTTTTGGGGAGATAAATATTTTTTTTCTAGGGAAGATAAGTTCAGCATTTTTTTTTATTTCCAGGGGAGATAAAATTCCATTGGTTTTATTTCTGGGGAGATAAATTACTTAGTATTTATTTTCTTTTTTAGAGGGAGATAAAATTTCCAGTTCGTCAGGTTTCTTATGGGGAGATTAAGAGATAATTTTAGCGATTATATTTCTGGGGGGAGACAAGAGATAACTCTACGGGGAGAATATGCTGAGGGACTTTTCTCTGGTTTCCCGTTATGATAATTTTTTTTCCTGTTCTTGATATTTCTGGAGATTGTGTGTATGTATGTATGTATGTATGTATGTATGTGTGTGTGAGTGAAACTGTGTGTATGTATGTATGTATGTACTGTATGTATGTATGTACAGTATGTGTGTTGTAATGAACCTGAATTTATTTGTTATTGTCACTGGTCAGTATTTATGGCGCAGTGACGTAATACAGAGAAAATGAAGTGAGTTAACGGCGCAGTGATGTAGTACACAGGGGGTGAAGAATGCTAATGGCGCAGAGATGTGATTTAGCATTTAAGTATGTTAATGGCGCAGTGATAATGTTAAAGGTGATGTAAAGATGTTATTGGTGTTGTGAACTATGTTGTTAGTGGCGCAGCGTAGTGTTTAATGGTGTAACGACATTATACTCTCTCTCTCTCTCTCTCTCTCTCTCTCTCTCTCTCTCTCTCTCTCTCGCTAATGCCTTCTAAATAATGGCACTGAGAGACATCAATTGTGGTGCTTCGCTGGAATGGCGCATTGTTGCCCTGACACCAGCCTCTGACACTGTGCTGACGCTGCATTGTGACTGTGCTGACACTACTGGTTGACTAACACTACACTGACATTTTCCTGACACTGTACTGACACTACACTGACGAACGATTATACGGTGGACCTTTCAGACATTTTACTGACATTTGCCTGACGCTGAGCTGACACTACACTGATGATTATGTCAATCTTTCAGGCAGACATTTCCTGGACGCAAACACAAAAAACTGACATTTTCCAGACACTGCTGACACTCCGTTATCATTGGCTGACGCTGTGTTGATATTACACTACAAATACACTGTAACAATACATCAAGGAGCTACAGTGTAACTTTAAGGTATAACACTGTAAATTCACTGTAACACTGTAAATATTATCGTACACTGTAACACTGTTAATATGTCATACGCTGTAACACTGTAACACTCGACCAAGGTAACACTGCAATGAATATTTCAAGATAATTATGAAAGAAGTTATTTACAGGAAAACGTTTTAAGTTAGGAAAAGTTACCTGAAAAACGTTTAATAGCGTTAATAGCAGGTTTATATTTATATAGAAAACTGTAAAACGTTAATAGCTAAAAAAAAATACGCTATTAGCTAGTCTACTTTATTTGGTTTTAAACATCTTTTCCCAGAATATTATCAGGTAGGGAACGGTCGAACTAGTGAACATTATTAGACTGGAAACGTTTTTAACTATAATAATTAAGCTAAAAAATATAATATTTCTTCCATTATTAACTGTTTCTAACGATTTATAACGAACTTTAACGGTTTCTAACGTCTTTAACGGTTTCTAACGGTTAATAAGTGACATCATTGGGGAAACGTTAAACCAATCAGATGATCCCCGTAGAGTTGTTGTGAGTGAGTCAGCTGAGCCAGGGATCAGCAGATTTTCTCTCCTGTTTCCTGATTGGTCATTACTCTCATGGGGGAAATCTGTATCCTTTGCTATGATTGGTGGATGGTTTAAGTCAGTTTTACACACCCAGGTATAAATAGAGCGATGTTGCTGTCTGATTGGTAAATTTTTTTAGCCTTTATTGTGATTGGTCAAATGTTATTGACGTAAAGTGATGTTGCCGTCCTATTGGTTATTTGTTTCATAGAATGATATGAATTCTTTACTGTGATTGGTCGAATGTTTTTGAAGGATGGCGATGCTGCTGTCCGATTGGTTATCTTTTTCTTAAGGTATGAATACTTTACTGTGATTGGTCGAATGTTACAGAAGTATAAAAGTTGCCGTCATCTGATTGGTCACATTTTCCTGGCATGATCGGACTCCTGCACGGTGATTGGTGTAACGAGAGACAGTTAAGCCAATAAAATCACAAGCTACAGCTGATATCGTACTCTTCTTTACGATTCTTTTTACGATAATATCTGATGGTTTTTTCCCCCCAGGAGGCTAGACGACCATAACCAGGGAGATTTTTACCTTACGATAATTTCCGGGACACTGGACTAGAATTCTCAAAAGGTCCTATGTTAATTTTTTCTCGTAAGTGATGAATAAAAACATAACATTAACTCACTTAAAACATAAACACGAGTACTCTAAAAATCGTAAGTTAAATTTCCCTCGTAATTCATGGTTCAAAAATATATCGGATCGAAAACGGGAAATAAAGTTCACAGGAAAAATAGTCACATGACTTGTACACATTGACAACACAATATATATATGATGGCATTACACGTAGGTTAGGTTAAGTTAAGTTAGGTTAGGTTAGGTTAGGTTAGACTGGGTTAGGTTAGGTTAGGTTAGGTTAGGTTTTCCGTGCCTTTTTATGTGACTTTTTTTCTTGACTTTTTTTCCTGGATTCCACAAAGTGTTAGGTTCATTTTTTCTCGTAAGTGATGAATAAAAACATAACATTAACTCACTTAAAACATAAACACGAGTACTCTAAAAATCGTAAGTTAAATTTCCCTCGTAATTAGAGCTGTAAGAACACGTCTAATTGGTTCATTTTAATACACAGAAGAAATAAAAATAACCTTTCAAAATGGCGTCTAAATTACACTGATACGCGATGTAAACATTAACTTAGGAACCTTTGAGGATATGGGTCCAGGTAACGATGCGATTAGACAGGCAATTAATTAATGAACTAAGTAATTAACTAACTTTAAATAATACGACATAGAATAAGACTCTACTGTATTCAATGTATTTTCTTATTATTATTTAAGGAGAAAAATGTAAACAATGAAGCTTTGAGACTCCAGTTTACCTGAGACGTGTTAAGTTGCCATCTCGTGCTATCTCCAATATTTCTACCACTTTTAACCATGAATATGTAAATTATATCTCTATTTATAATCTCAATTGTATTTTCTCATATTTTTAATCATTATATTCGAGGCTCTGGTTTATATTATATTTTTTGTAGTTTTAAGTTCGAGGAAATAAGAGAGTTGGATAGTTGTTATGGTGAGTGTATGTGGCGGTATGTGGCAACTCATGGTTCCACTCTTCCCACAATGCACCGGGATAAACAAGTGAGTAAAGACCGTGAAACATTGTCACCTTCACCTCACAACAACAGAGTCAAGGAGGAGGGGGAGAGAGAGAGAAGAGGGGGAGAAGAAGAGAAGAATGCGGGAGATAGAGGAAGAGGGAGGGGGGAAGAGGGGGAGAGGGGGAAGATGAGGGGTGGAGAAGAGGGAGAAGAAGAAGTAGGAGGATGAGGATACAAGGCAGAGAAGAAGAAGAAGAAGAGGGAGGAATAGGAGGAGAAGGACGAGAGGGAGGGAGATTAGGAGGAAAAGGAAGACGATTAGAAAGAGGAGGTATACGAAAAGAAGAAACAGGAGGAGGAGGGGAAGAAGGTATTTTTAATTACTATATATCT
>NW_024757148.1:102500-155000 GCF_018991925.1 Homarus americanus
TCACCTAACCTTGGAGATCAGGTTCTGTTTGGAGATATTGATGGAGTTTGAGAACATTAATTTGGTCTCTGTGTACTAGGAGATAATGGCCTTAGTTTAGGGATTGATCGTGGAGATGTTGTGGTGTTGGTGGAGATAGTCCTTGTCTCTGAAGTTTCCCCCTAGGAGATTAAGTGTCAAAGAGGAGATATCTCTGTCTTTAGGTGGAGATAGGAGATAGTCTTTAGCTCTGTCTCTAGTTTAACTTGGAGATCAATTCCTGAGGATGATGATTTAGTACGCGCACACACACACACACACACACACACACACACACACACACACACACACACACACACACACACACACATCCTTTCCCTCTAAACCCTCTCCCCCTCTTCCCTACATACACATCCTCCTCCCTCCTCTCCTCCCCCTCCCCCCTCTTTCCCTCTGCAACAATATCAATAATTCCAAGCCAAGTTCTGCCTCGGGAAGCCCATAATTTGCACCCAAAAAATCCCAAGTTCTTTATGGGGGAACACCAAGCGAGAGCGGTGGTGCATGACAACACACGCAAGCAGCCAAGCAAACACACGCTAGGAAGCAGTTTGTTAAGCAGCAGCGGTGTATGAGAATTGAGAGCACACGCAAGGAAGTAAGCAAGCAAGTAGTAGTGGTTAATGAGAATACGTAAAGAAGCAAATATGCAAGTAATCAAGCGGTGATGGTGGTGGTGCTTAAGGACATACGCAAGCAAGCAAGCAAGCAAGCATGAGTCACTAGAGGTGGAAACAGAGACCTTGAAAGCAGATCAGGCTGTGAAATGATGTTCTTTTCTTCTTCTTCTTTCTTTCTTTTTTTCTCTTTTCTTTCTTTCTTTTTTTTTTCTTTTCTTTTTTCTTTCTTTTTCTTCTTCTTCTTCTTCTTCTTCTTCTTCTTCTTCTTCTTCTTCTTCTTCTTCTTCTTCTTCTTCTTCTTCTTCTTCTTCTTCTTCTTCTTCTTCTTCTTCTTCTTCTTCTTCTTCTTCTTCTTCTTCTTCTTCTTCTTCTTCGAAATTGAAAGATAAGTAGATAGATATAAGAGATAATATGTATGTATGTATGTATGTATGTATGTATGTATGTATGTATGCTACTCTGTGTGTGTGTGTGTGTGTGTGAGACGGCGGCCTGGGGGAGAGACTATACTACACTTCAGGTATTGATAAAGCCAGCGAAGAAGTCAACTCTCTCTCTCTCTCTCTCTCTCTCTCTCTCTCTCTCTCTTTTACTTTTTATTTATCTATCTATTACTGAGTCTCATCTATCTATCTATCTATCTACCTATCTACTTCCGTGTCTGTATCACACACACACACACGGCCAAGGTCACCCCACCTTACACACGCTACAGTGACCTTCAGCTTATCTCAAATAATTTATACCGTGATCTTCCTGTGATTGCCTAAGTCTCTGTCTGTTTGTCTGTCTGTCTGTCTGTCTGTCTGTCTGTCTGTCTGTCTGTCTCTGTCTGTCTGTCTGTCTGTCTGTCTGTCTGTCTGTCTGTCTGTCTGCTGTCTGTCTGTCTGTCTGTTGGTCAATTTGTATTTCCTTTATCATTACTTTATTTCTATTCTTCCTAATTTTGTCTTCGTATTTTTTATTATAATTAGCATCCTTTTATTACTCTGCTCTTTACACTCCCTCCTACGCTAGTGGGGAGAGTGGGTGAAGGTGGGGGAGGGGGAGGGAGGAGGGGTGGTGAGGTGGGGAGGGGGATGAGTGCCTGTGAAGAGTGCCATCTATATGCTGGTCAGGTCAGTGCCTCAACCCTTCACACTTGATCTATATATTGGCATTGAGTAACCTCTAAATGGGGGGTGAAGGGGGAGGGTCAGAGTTCAAGGTCATTATCTAGTATGTATGTATAGTGACACCTCCATATAACGTACTTTTCTTTCCGTATGATCCGTTAGATAAAGGATTCACTGTATATTCTTAGTATAATTCGATATATGGGAGTATTTTTTATATAATTGGTAGTTATATTCACCACGACTGTTGGTATATATGTGAGGTCAGGTCAAAGGTCAAGGGAGAAAGATAGAAAAGAATGCACAAGACTCCGGCGTGAGTTGGTACCTCCCTCGAGTGCAGTAGTGGTTAATATAATGGTGTTGTGTGTGTACCCTCTGTTGTCTCCTGTGTGTACCGTACTGCACCGCTCACACAGGGTCAGGCTGGGTGAGATGACCGGAGGGTACACACACACACACACAGCCACACACACACACACACACGCACACACACACTCTCTCTCTCAGGACAGGAAAGCTTTCCATTCAGTGCCGCAGTCCAGTCCTACCCCCTCCCCTCCCTCTGCCTTTCCTCTCCCTCTCCCCTCCCCCCTGTACCACCACAGCCCTCCTCCTCCTTACCCTTATTGCCACACCTCCAGCGCCACACCCCTTCCCAACTAAGTCCCACACCCTGGCCCTCCTCTACTACCACACCGCCCCCTTAGTGCCACATCCCCAATGCCTCCACAACCAGGGCCTCCTCTACAACCACACCCTTCTCCTCTTCCACCCCTTAGTGCCACCCCCAGTGCCACCACACCCTGGCTGAGTGCCAAGTGCCATCTTGGGCGAGATAGAGTCTGTACCAGCTACGTGAAATACTTACAGGTATACTGAAACTTCTGTCTCTCCCTCCCTCCCTCCTTCCTTCACTCTTTACTCTCCTCCCTCCCTCCTCCTACCTACCTACTCTCCCTTAACTCCCTCCCTCCCTCCCTCCCTCCCTCCCTCCCTCCCTCCCTCCCTCCCTACCTACTCCCTTCACTCTTACCCTCCCTCCCCTCCCTCCTTCCTCTTACCCTCCCTCCCTACTCTCCCTTAACTCACCTCCCTCCCTCCCTCCCTCCTTCTTTCCCTCCCTCGCTCCTCCCTCCTCGTGGTTTATTGATGTTTATGCGACCATATCTTGGCTACCAGACCATCCGTCGACCAGATCTAAAGATAAGATCCTTTAGCAGTCAACAAGGAGTGGCTAATATGTCGACCAGATCCCTCACTAGACCAGATCCTCACTAAGACCAGATCCTCACTAGACAGACCCATCACTAGACCAGATCCCTCACTCGACCAGATCACTCACTAGACCAGACCCATCACTAGACCAGATCCCTCACTAGACCAGACCCATCACTAGACCACACCCCTCACTAGACCAGATCCCTCACTAGACCAGATCCCTCACTAGACCAGATCCCTCACTAGACCAGATCCCTCACTAGACCAGATCCCTCACTAGACCACACCCCTCACTAGACCAGATCCCTCACTAGACCACACCTATAGTTAAGATAGTAAGGTTCTCTACCATACATCGACCAGAGTAACGAACAACTATAGTGAACAAAAGTCTTCTGAGAACATAAGTTATTGTTATTCGCTGCTTATTTTCCTCATAGGTCTGTTTACTTGTTTACTTGTTTATTTATTTATTTACTTGTTTATTCATTTACTGTAGTTTTTTTTTTTCAGTTGTTTGTGATTTATTAGTTTTTGTCTATTATTTATTTATTGTATTATTTAATCTGTATGTGTACGTCTTATCTGTGTACGTATTATCATGTACTTATAGTTCTACATACATACATATATAAGAAAGGTTGTGCCAGCTACATTCTTGGCAAGACTTCTCAACCTCTGACAGTGACATTCCACCCCCCCCACCCAGAGTGCCACTCTAGTGCCACCCTTCCCCAATTCTAATTTCACGCCAGGTGCCTCCATTAATGAGCAACCGAGGTACTTGTGGTCATGACTCCTGGTGCCCCTCCTACTCTCTCTCTCTCTCTCTCTCTCTCTCTCTCTCTCTCTCTTCGTTGTGAGTTCAAGAGGTGCTGTTTGTGTGTCTGTCGTTGTGTGTGTGTGTGTGTGTGTGTGTGTGTGTGTGTGTGAGTGATAGAGAGAGGGGCGTGTAGAGATGAGGTGGGCGTGTGACCTCTGACGTCATAGTCATTATGATGAGTGATATTACTGTCCAATCAGAAGCTCCCTTTGGCCTCTGACGTCATAACTACTATGATGACATATAAAATCCTCGTCCAATCAGGAGGTGTCTTAAGGTGATGACGTCACTATTTTCATCTCTCCCCCTCCTCTCTTATCATCCTCTTTTTATTCCTCCTTATTGAGAGAGAGAGAGAGAGAGAACACCCCTCCCCCTCACTCCTTTCCCTCACTTTACTCTTCACCTCGCACTCCTCCCTCTCAACCCTCTCCCATTCATTTCCTCTCACCAACTCCCTCTCATTTCTCCCTCCCACTTCTTATTTCCCTCTCATCTCTCTCCCACCCCGCACCCCTCTCCTCCCTCTCACTCACTTCGCCTCAGCCTCCTGGACATAGAGGATGGTAATTAGGACAGAGTGATGATGGTGATAAGTAAAAGATAAAGTGAGATTAGACGAAGAAGATCATGGTGAGAGGTGAGAGGGAAGGAGTGAGAGGGAAGGAGTGAGATGGAAGGAGTGAGAGGGAAGGAGTGGGAGGTGAGAGGGAAGGAGTGAGAGGGAAGGAGTGGGAGGGAAGAGGGAAGGAGTGAGAGGTGAGAGGGAAGGAGTGGGAGGGAAGTGGGGAGGGGAGGTGAGGGGAGGAAGGAGGGAGGTGGAGAGGTGAGAGTATGATGATGGTGAAGGTGATGATGATGGTAGGAGGTGAAAGAGGGAAGTATGATGGTGATAGTGAAGGTATGATGAATAGTGAGGGTTTGGTAAGAAGTTAGAGTATGATAATGATAGAGTATAATGAGGTGTGAGAGTATAATGAACGAGAGTATAATGAGGTGTTAGAGTATAATGAACGAGAGTATAATGAGGTGTTAGAGTATAATGAACTAGAGTATAATGAGGTGTTAGAGTATAATGAACAAGAGTATAATGTGGTGTGAGAGTATAATGAACGAGAGTATAATGAGGTGTGAGAGTATAATTTTACGAGAGTATAATGATAATAATTGGTAACCTTAAGTTTTAGGACGTAACTGAGGGAAACAAAATTGGAATATATAAATTGGTAAAAAAAACTAAATTGGGGGACTGAACATTATTGACATTGTGTATGTATGTATGTATGTATGTATGTATGTATGTATGTATGTATGTATGTATGTATGTATTACCTGTCCCTACCATGTCTTAAGTTTGTGTTTACCTGTTTGTTTACCTGTTTGTGTACCTGTGTTTGTGTACCTGTGTTTGTTTACCTGTGTTTGTTTACCTGTGTTTGTTTACCTGTGTATGTACCTGTGCCTGACCTCACCAAGTAGCTCCTTAATGTGTTACTTATTACTGGTTAATTATGTAATGATACTTAGGTTAATGCCTTTGTATGTCTTGGTTTACTTGACAGAATTATACCTGGTCGGGGTCTCCAAGGGGGTGGGGGTGGGTACAGGATCTCCCAGGGCCAAGTTGAAGGGGTTAATATTGGATCCTGAATTGGGAGGAGAAAGTGACCTGCTCTTGTGATCATTTTATTGGCCGCCCCGGGACTGTATTTTGATGGCCAGGAGATGGGGTGGGGTGGGGGTACGAGGAAAAAGGATGGGGTGGAAGAGGAGGTTGATGGGTGGGGGTGAGGAGTGTTAGGATGGGGTGGGGGAGGAGAGGGTGGGTGACGAAGGAGAGAGTATGGAAATGTTGATGGTGGGGAGGAGACAAGCTGATGGGAAGGGCTGGGTCTAAAATGGATAATACTTTCCTCTCATCTCCCACCCCACCACCTGTCAAAACCACCTTGAGACAGAAGGTTACCTGGAGGAGGAACACAGCCTTTACCTGCCCTGAGCCCTCACTTCCTCCTCCCTCAGGTGTGTCTGTCTCTCGGTCTGAACATATAACACACGATGTATCTAGTAAGGGTACAGTCTCAGTGCAAGTTTGACGCCATTTTAATAGATCGGAGAGCCCCAGGGTGTTGTAAAGTACTTGATAATCTACTAGGGTACAGTTTTAGTGCAAGATTGTCGCCATTTTAATAGGTCGTAGAGCCACAGAGGTGTTTAAACGGCGTAGTTATTTATGGTACAGTCTCAGTGCAGTTTCGGCGTCATCTTTATATTGATGTTTAAGGAACTCCGTTGGGTTTGGTTAGGTTAGGTTAGGTTTAGTTAGATTTGGTTAGGTTAGATTTAGTTAGATTTGGTTAGGTTAGATGAAATTAGGTTAGGTTTGGTTGGGTTAGGTTAAGTTATGGTAGATGCATACGTTAATGTTTCTATTATGAGACCTACACTCCCAAAATCAACTAATCAACAATAACAACAACAACACCACAACAATAACAACAGCAACAACAACAATAACAACAAAAAAGATAACCAATATGGCGTCAGAATATCCCCAGGACTAGAGGAGTCACAGAGGAAAGATGTAACCAGGTAATTCTTGTGACACATGACCCAAAGTTGGTGGCGACGGGTCAGGGGGCGACTCATACTGACTCACCTTTTCACTTTGACTTAAACTTGTCTCACTCTGAATTACATTGACTCACCCTGACTCATTATAACTCACTTTAACCCCTGCATTGACTCACTGTTTCACTTTGACTTAAACGGATTCATTCTGGTCCATTCCTGACTCACACTGACTCATACTAACTCACATTAACTCACTATGACTCACTGCAACTCACTTTGACTCACACTAACTTCGACTCACTTTGACTAACACTAACTCACTCTTGATTCACACTGACTGACTCTTGACTCACACTTACTTCGACTCACACTACCTTACTTTGATTCACAGTGAATCACTCTGACTCACACTGACTCACACTGACTCACTCTTGTCTCACCCCGACTCAATCTAACTAAGTCTTGACCTAAAAAACGTGTGAGGAGTTTGTAACACATACTAGTTTAAGACGCGTTGTGTTCCCCTGGGTGGTAAACTTTGCTACTGAGAGAGAGAGAGAGAGAGAGAGAGAGAGAGAGAGAGAGATTTCATCGACAACCACGTATGTTTAGGTAAGAAAAGTGTGTAGTATGGCACGGGTTCCAGCTGTGTTTTGTAAACAAAGTCACGTGGGCGGTGTGTTTGTAAACATTGCCTTAAAGACACGTGTGGTTGACGTCAATGGCCAGCTGGTGGTGATGTAGGGTGGGGGGAGTGGGAGAGGGGGGTAGGAAAGGAGGGAGGGAGATAGGAAGGGAGAGGGTGGGAAAGAGGGAGGGAGATAGGAAGGGAGGGGTAGGAAAGAGGAAAAGAAATAGGAAGGAGGGTAAGGGTGAGTGAGAGATGGAAAAGAGAAAGATAGAAGGGGAGACAGTGAGAAAGGAAGGAGGGTAGGGAGATGGAGTTAGGTAGAGTGAGTGAGATATGAATGGAGGGGATGTGATAAAGAGTAGGAGATGAGAGAGTAAGGACTAGGAGGAAGGAAAGGAGGAGAGAAAGCTAGACAAGAGGAGGAGAAGAAGGGAAGAATGATAGAAGGGAAAGGGAAAGAAGAGGGAAGTAGGGAGGTGAAGATAAATACAGAGAGAGAAAATGAAATGTGTAAACCTACTGAAACACACACACACACGTACACAGTAATCTCCCACACACTGTCACTCAGCACAGCGAGGCCATTACCTTAAATGAATCGCCTGGCGAATGGCTAAACCGGCCATTAACAGAGTCATTTAATCAATAAAATCCCCCCTTCCCCCCTCCCCCATCTCCCCCCACCCCCCCATCACGTGCCAGAGCCGGGTTGGATAACAAGCTGTGTAAGTTAATGGTGTAACAGGTAGCACAGTTATGGTGTGTGTAGTAGTTAATTGTTGTTATGTGTGTGTGTGTGTGTGTGTGTGTGTGTGTGTGTGTGTGTGTGTGTGTGTGTGTGTGTGTGTGTGTGTGTGTGTGTGTGTGTGTTGGTTACATTGACTGTGACAGTGTCAGTTGCAGTGCAGTGTTGTACTGGATTGACCACGCCCACTGTGCCACCTATACCACTACCTCCTTCCTCCCCACCCTATTAACACCCAACCCACACCACTCCTCTCCGCCTACCAACATATCCTCACCCCCACCTCCCCCCACCCCTATCACCTCACCCCACCCCTATCCTCCCCCAGTCATGACCTTTCAATTCGTCACCTCGTCTACTTCCTAACCCTGCAGCGACGCCCCTAGTAGCTGACCTTCATCTAAGCCTTCTCCTTCCCCTTCCGCCTCCCCTTCTTCCCCACCCTTCCGCTGCCTCCCCTCCTTTCCCTTTCCTCCCCTTCGTCACCTCCTCTTCATCCTTCTCTCCTTTCCCCCTTTCCTCTTCATCACCCCCTCCCCCTCTCCTTTCTTCCTTTCCTGTGATTCTTGTACCTCATACTTCCAGACCAGCTATTAATGACCTTGACCTCTGACCTTACCAACACAATCCATGACCTTTCAGGCTACTTGCGTCCTTAATCTCATGGGTCAGAGAGGGCAAGTTTGAACATCACATACTTCCCTCTTACTGGCTGTTAACTAAGGGACGAAACTGAAATCTGAAATCTGGATCCGTCAAGTCTGTGTGCGTAGCTCTTCTCGTTCTTGAGTTAAATCCACACTGTAATCCCTCCCGTTCTTGAGTTAAATCCCTCGACACCAATACACACACACACACACACACACGCACGCACGCACACAGTACACTACCAGCTCTCCGCCTCCTCACGCCACCACCCTCAAAGACTCGGGCTAATGTTACTCACTACCACAGAATCACTGACCCACAACACGCAATGGCTGTGGTGTGTGTGTGTGTGTGTGTGTGTGTGTGTGTGTGTGTGTGTGTGTGTGTGTGTGTGCGCGCGTGACATTGAGGTCAAAGATTTACTCTTGTCCTGGTTCTGTTATTTTTACTCGTTGTTAGAAGAAATATTTGACGTATTTAATGACACGAGGTAAGGTCAGTTCCAGGTTGTGTTGTGGTGTTGTTGTTGTGGTGGGTTTGTTGTTATTGCTATTAGTTGTTATTATTATTATTATTATTATTATTATTATTATTATTATTATTATTATTATTATTATTATTATGTCTGTACTGTATAAGACTCCACCGTTTCGTTATACAGAATACTTGTTTCATAATGTTTCGTAACGTGTGAACTAATGAACCGAAACACAATACAGTTTTACTTTCGTTCAAAACATTAGGTGAAGCTGGCCGGAAAATCACATGTTTCACTTCGAGGTGTTGGAGTTTCAGAATGTTTCGTCGCCCGGGTCTTGTTTGTGTTTCAGAATGTTTCGTCGCCCGGGTCTTGTATGTGTTTCAGAATGTTTCGTCGCCCGGGTCTTGTTTGTGTTTCAGAATGTTTCGTCGCCCGGGTCTTGTATGTGTTTCAGAATGTTTCATCGCCCGGGTCTTGTTTTGTGTTTCAGAATGTTTCGTCGCCCGGGTCTTGTTTGTGTTTCAGAATGTTTCGTCGCCCGGGTCTTGTATGTGTTTCAGAATGTTTCGTCGCCCGGGTCTTGTTTGTGTTTCAGAATGTTTCGTCGCCCGGGTCTTGTATGTGTTTCAGAATGTTTCGTCGCCCGGGTCTTGTTGGTGTTTCAGAATGTTTCGTCGCCCGGGTCTTGTTTGTGTTTCAGAATGTTTCGTCGCCCGGGTCTTGTTAGTGTTTCAGAATGTTTCGTCGCCCGGGTCTTGTATGTGTTTCAGAATGTTTCGTCGCCCGGGTCTTGTTTGTGTTTCAGAATGTTTCGTCTTTCTCATCGTGTTTCATTTGGTGGATTTAATATATTTTTTTTAATGTTTCGTTCCGTTTCTTCATGAGAACTTCCTCTCCCTTTATTTTCAATATTACTCTATTTCCCCTTTCTTCATCTCTCTCTCTCTGTCTCCCTTTCCTTTCTTTCCCTCTCCCATTCTCCTTCTCCTTTTCTTCCCCTTTCTCTTACTCTCCCTTCCTTCTCTTTTCTTACCCTCTCCACTCCTCTCTCTTTCCCTCCCCCCAGAATTCTCCCCTCTCTCCCCCACTCCTTCCTCCTCCTCTCTTCCCTCTCTCCCCCCAGATGCCTGCAGTAGGTGAGCTTAACCTTGCTTGCTTCCCACAATCAATGTTTTTTTTTTAATTCGCGCCCCTCGCAAGTGTTCACCCGCGCTTTAAGAACATTCTGAATAACTTTAAGAACATTCTGAATAACACTTACAACAATCTGAATAATATTTATAATATTCTGAATAACATTTTCATAAGTTTGAAAATATTTAGATTATTCTGAGTAACATTTAGAATATTGTGAGTAATATTTAGAACATTCTGAATAACTTTAAGAACATTTTTATTTCGTCTTTGAATTATATAAGAAGTTACTTGGCAGTGTTTAGGAGGTGGGCGGGGCGCGAGAGAAAGACATGAGGGGGCGTGGCCAAGCATCGTGACGCCACCATGACGTTACTGAGGACACCGTGACGTCACAGTTGGCACGCATCCACCACCACTGCCACCACCATCACTACCACAATCCCAACACCCACCACTGCTCCTACAACCACCTACCACCCCCATCACCCCCACCACCTACCACCCCCACCCTCACCCTCACCTACCACCCCCACACCCTCACCTCACCACCACCCACCCCCACCCCTATAATCACCACCTACCACCCCACCACCACCTACCACCTCACCACCACCCGCCCACCACCTCACCACCACTCCACCACCCCTTCACCACCGCTACCTCCTGACCCACACGTCTCCCCGGCCTCCGTGTCAGTGAGGTAAATTATTCAGCCTAGGAGTGACAGGGGGGAGTTAAGGCTGCCGACCAGAGACTAACTGCCAAAGTTCACCTATTCTTAGAACACTTTGTACCTCCCAGAAAGTTATATATGTAGATTTATATGGGACTAGATTCTACACTTATATATGTAAATATATATAATGATGTAAGGTTATATCGTCTTCACAATTTTTTATCTCAATTTAGAGTTATATAATTTCTCATATATAAGAATAATTTTTCCTTTCATCTCAGAGTCATATATATATATATATATATATATATATATATATATATATATATATATATATATATATATATATATATATATATATATATATATATATATATATATATAAATTTGTATACATCTGGTATATATACCTAATATAGTCGTATATACTTTTTTTTTTAAACTTGGGTCCTCATATAAGGGAATTTACAGTGTAAAGACGCATATAAAACATTACTTTATTCCCTGAAAGTTATATAAATTAAATAGCCATAGTTATATATATATATATATATATATATATATATATATATATATATATATATATATTGGCAGCCAGAAGGCTGAAAATATACAGTTACATATTTGGGGAATAGGTTACGAATTACAAATAATATACAAGTAACATAAGTGACACAAATAAGACATATAATAACTAGATGTGGAAAAGCTCAAACTACAGTTCATGTGTGTGTGTGTGTGTGTGTGTGTGGGGTGATTCTCTGCATGCTGGCTCAATCGATGTCATCAAAGCCTCTCTCTCTCTCTCTCTCTCTCTCACACACGAACGTAACAGTCGAGGCGGATTCTAAGACACGAACGTTTTGTGTGACGTCATGTGCCCCCCTGCGGCTTGTGAAGTCTGCGGGTCTGACCATCCAGGCATTGTTGTTGTTATTGTTATTATTATTATTGTTATTGTTATTATTGTTATTATTATTATTATTATTGTTGTTCTTCTTCTTGCTGCTGTTATTATTGTTAGTATTATTGTTTTTGTTATTATTCTTATTGTTCTTATTGTTGTTGTTATTTTTTATAATTATTGTTTATTATTATTATTATTATCATTATCATTATTATTATTATTATTATTATTATTATTATTATTGTCTTGTTGTTGTTGTTGTTGTTATAGACGCAGTATTGTATCACATCGCCGGAGAAGCCACTAAATAAAGACTCCCAACAAAGACTCACAAAAAACATTAATCAGCTTTGTGGTGATGTGGTGGGGGTGGGATGGTGGAGTGGGGTTGAGTGGAGTGGGGTTGGGTTGGGGAGGGGGAGTGAGACGACTGGATTATCACTTGGCAGACGGTAAAATAATCCTCCCAAAATATAATCCGTATTGAATTAAATGTAATCCACTCCAAGCTATTATTGACCCTGGCTTCGTACTGTAGGTTCTATTCTGTATGTATATTAAATAAGGTAATTAATTATGTAATCTATTAGTAATTATGATGAGAATTTTAATGTTTTGTTTTTATTTATTACTTTTTTATGTTTTATGTATTTATCGTACTCAAGGGGTTAAGTCATCGTACTCAAGGGGTTAAGTTATAGTACTCAAGGGGTTAAAATCGACAGACCTACCATCTTACCCACACACACACACCACACACACACACACACACACACACACCACATCTTTATCACAGGACAGGTATTTAAATCACTCCTTTTACCTGTATAATCCACTGTGGGCGTAAGACTGCATTGCACCAGCAGGAGGAAGGCGGCCTCTGTGTTAGATAAGGAGAGGTGGTGGTGGTGGTTGTGGTGTGAGGGGATGTGGTGGTGGTGGTGGTGTGGTGTGTGGTGGTGGTGGTGGTGGTGGTGGTGGGTGGGGGTGGTGGTGGTGTGGTGTGGGTGGTGGTGGTGGTGGTGGGGGGGGGTGGTGGTGTGGTGGTGGTGGTGGTAGAGGTGGATGTGGTGGTGGTGGTGGTGGTGGGTAGAGGTGGATGTGGTGTAGGTGGATGTGGTGGTGGTAGAGGTGGTGGTAGAGGTGGTGGTGGTGGTAGAGGTGGTGGTGGTGGTAGAGGTGGTGGTAGAGGTGGATGTGGTGGTGGTGGTAGTGAGGGAGGAATCTGTAACTTATAAATGGTGTGGTTAATGTGTGTTGGAGTATGGTTAATGGATTAATGTATAGTGAAAGGGTTAAGTCATCGTTATCAAAGGGTTAAATCGTGGTAATCCAAGGGTTAAAGTCATCATAATTATAGACCTTAGCCATTGGAACATTAAAAGTAAAAAAAAAATAAAAAAAAAATGGCAGAGAAAATAAATATAATGGGATTTAACCCTCTTGTAAATCCCTGCTGTGACGTCATAAATACCCCGCTGTGACGTCACGTTATTGGCACCGTCTGAAGGCTAAATTGGGCAGTTGGGTCGGGTTGTTAAGCTGGAGAGCTGGGAAAAATATGTAAATTTCACGACCACTAATAATTCTTGGTGTAAATTAAGTAGTTGTTCTTGTTATTGTTGTTGTTTGTTGTTGTTGTGTTCAGTAAAGGTGTATTGCTTTTGTTCTTGTTGTTATTGTTCTTCTTATATGTATTGTTACTGTTATTATTATTATCATCATTATTGTTGTTGTAATGTGTGTGTGTGTGTGTGTCTGTGTGTGTGTGTCTGTGTGTGTGTAAGATCTAGCCTTTCTCCTCTGGTGGTCACTACGTTAACTGAGCATTACTTCAGCGTCCAGCCGACCAGAGTTTATGTAATTTGCAGTGGGGAGCGGGGTGGTGGTGGTGGTGGTGGTGGTGGTGGTGGGTGGTGCGGTGGTGGTGGGTGGTGGTGGTGGTGGTGGGGTGGGTGGTGGTGGTGGTGGTGGTAGGTGGTGGTGGCTGGGGAAGTGGTAGGGGTGGCTGTTAGGGTTTTAGAGAGAGCCAAGCAAATACCTCTGTCGCCGATAACATCAAACACACTAACGAGACCTCAAAGCAACACGGCATAACACGGACATGCGACCATGCCATAACACGAGAGGACACGGGATGGCACGGACATAGAATAACAAGGACATGAAACAACACGGACACGGAACAACACGGACACGGAGCAACAAGGACACGGAACAACACGGACACGGAACAACACGGACACAAACTGATATTTAATGTGTGTGTTTTAGATACGTACTGGGAAACGCGTATATTTTGTGACACGGGATGACATGGGTTAACAGGGAATGACATGGGGGTGACACGGAATGACACAGGATGACATGGGGGGGGTGACACGGGATGACATGGGGGTGACAAGGGATGACATGGAGTGACACCTTAGCGACAGACACGGCTCCCAGACACTCCCTGATCAGTAGTGGAGCCTTCACCATCAACCTGTCACACAACTGATGCTCCAGATTGAACCGATTGTGTGTGTTAGCTCCTCGCGTCGTTCACATAATATTAATACTGATGTTATTGGGTAAATTGACCTATCATCTATTAAGCTCCTCCCACTATTTTAAGCGTCCTTAGTAACCGACACTCGTTTTAGATGTTCATTGGCTACTGGTTGCTAAGTGACAGAGAAGAGTCTCACTTGACAACCAACAGCCAATCAACTTGAAGGAATTGTGAACTGTTGTTAAGGACGCTCAAATGTAGGCGGGGCTAAATTGATAGGCAAATTTAGTTAGATTTAGACCAGCATAAACTGGTCTGGTTCGAGTAGTTATGGTTAAATTAGGAGAGGGATTAGATCAGATTCGGTTAATTGGATAGTTATGGTTAGTTATTTCCCCTTGAGTGTGATTAGGATTGTGCAGAAATAAGACAGGTAGATACGAATAATTTATTGTAACATATTTGAAGAGAGAGAGAGAGAGAAAGAGAGAGAGAGAGAGAGAGAGAGCATTAGTCTGGCACTCAAAGAAAACGGTCTGTAGTTGGTGGACTTCAACGAGGTCTTTTTTATTTTTCTTCTTCACAAAGGAGCCCACTTACCTCATCCAGACCAATCGTACTTACTTACTGCCTCTTGTGACCGATTTATTTTGACACCTAAGTGGTAGAGAATTATTACCACTTTATGGCCACTTAGTGTGAGTTTTTTTTTTTGGGGAGGAATATTAAAATATTTTGCATAACTTCAAGGATACTTTGTTTCTAGTTTATGTTGTTTGGAGACAGATACACAAGGACCCCGTATGTAAACCTATTGATTTAAAGAGAGGGATCCTATGTATAGATCACCCGGATGTAAATATTTAAAGGGACCTTATATATAGGAGTTTACATTACCAACAGTAAGGGACCCCGTGTATAAACAGTTCAAGATAATGAACCTGTACAGTACACGTGTTTAAGGTCATTTGTTGAGAATTCAGTTTTCTTGTTTGGGGATTGTTTTTTTTTTGGGGGGGGTAGGGGGGAGGGGGGAGGTTTGTTTCCCGTATACTACAAGTAATTTTCATCCTTGTGACTACTACTACTACTACTACTACTAAGATGATAACGTGTGTTGCGTTACAGTGAACTAGATTACTACACCTCGTCTCACTCCTTGTCATAACACACATCTCTGTTATCTAAATTGTGTTGAGGGAGTGTAACCATTATCACCCCTGGCCCGCATTCTCCCAGGCTCCTACGTTAAGTCGTAAGATTTGACCAACGACACAAAGTTGGAGTCACAAAGGTTCGTAAGTTGAATCTCTCTCGTAAGTGGTGATGTAAGAACGTATCTAACCGGTTGATTTGATTTACGATACAAAAATGGATTCTCAAAGCCTCTTAATTCTCAACTGGAATCTTTAAGAAAGTATCTCAATTGCTGACTTAAGTTACGACACAAAGTTGGTGTCTCAAAGGTCCGTAACTTGAACTTTTCTCGTAACGTAAGTGTAAGAATGTATGTAACTGACTGACTTAAAGTTAAAACACCATAACTTCAAGAATGGAATCCAAGTTACGCTGAGACTCTACCTTAACTGATGCTACGTGGAGATATCTAGTTAAGGTAGAGTCTCACTGTATTTTGAGGTGACTGTACCGGTGTCAGGTGTTACTTGAGACTTACCGGTATCTACTTAAAGGGATACTTAAAACTGTAGTTACTTACCGGTACCTACTTAATGCCTGACTTATCAACTACTTACAAATTACCAATAATGACTTGCTTAACAATTACTTACGACTTATCCGCAGTTACTTACAAAGACACTTATCAATTACTACTTACAAACTTACAGATACTTACAACTTACAGGTAAACACTTATTAACCAACTGACCTGTGTAGTAAAAGAAAATATCGTATATAAAACTATATTGTAATTCTCCGACGTTTTGAAATACCCCAAAATGGTGCCACCTTAGCCAATTGGTCAGTTATCATGCAATAGTGCCATCAGGACCAATGAGAGTGCCGTCCTAGCTATGTTAATAGTACCGTTGCTAGCTGTGTACATTCCTCTCTCTTCCTAGCTGTTAGTATTCTTTGATTACCGGTAATATATGTTGACCTAGTTGGTATCTCTCTCTCTCTCTCTCTCTCTCTCTCTCTCTCGTGATAGAGGAAGCAATTACATTCAGGGGTACAAGCGGGTGACAGTGGGGCAGTTCCTCTTCCGGAAATAGACGGACCAGACAGTTATTTGACAGAGGAATTCACTAATACCACGAGACAGTTCACTTCCAGAAACCCCCCCTCCACCCTACCTCCCTACCTCTCTCTACCTCTCTATCGTAAAATTCCTCCCTTAGAATGAATCTTTTCCCCCCCGAGGCAAAATTGAGTCTTAGTTCGTGACAGGAAACTACAAAAAGATAAGACTGATGACCACCGCATTGTTTTAATTTCAACACGCATGCGCAGCGAGTGTTGGGGGGGGGGGGGTTATAGAAAACGGAATATAAGAGGATGGGTAACTGAAATAAATGCAAGACGCCGTGTATTCTGTCGCAGTTTTGTCGGAGGAGGCTGTGAGATATACAGTATATATGTTTGGTGTAATATAGAATTTGCTGGTGTGTTTATGTGTTCTAGGAATCTGTGGACATTATGAGATTATTCTGAATTATCGTTTATTGAGGATTGGCCTTTGGTTATCGCGGGTGAAGCTGGTGAATTATTTATTGGTCCAGTTATCTCGAGTATTCTGGTGGGAAATTATATTATTCTCCAGATTATATATATCAAGCTTTGGGTTAAATTATCACCTCACTTCTTGGAGAGTTTATGTTAGGTTAGGTTAGGTTAGGTTATGGTACCAAGTTACTATTGTAATTTATGTGGATTGTATTGTGAATTATTAGGAATTGTATTTATTATAGTATTCTATGGGATCACCTGAAGCTTAGACACCCTAACCTAACCTAACCTAACCTAACCTAATGTAATCTAATTCCCCAAATAGTGCTATGGTGGTTAATCTTCAGGTGATCCGTCTATTACAAATTATTAAGCACCTCTCTCTCTCTCTTTGATTCCCAACTTTACCCGAATGTCAGACAATCATTTGCTAAATTTCTCTCAATTCCACTAACGTCTTTCTCTCAGCTGTTGCCAAATCTTCTCTCATTTTCTCTATTATCCTTTATTTTCTTCTCTCCCTTCTTTACATCTTTATCCTCTCTCTATCTATCTATCTATCTATCTATCTATCTATCTCCTCCCCTCACCCTTCCCTCTCTTATTTTATTTATTTATTCTTTTTACTCTTTACTTTCTCACTTACTCCATCTGTCCATTATCTAATATTTTCTTCTATTTCTTCCATTCGTATTTTACAAAGTTGAGTTTTTCATCTCTTGAATCCGTGCCGTGTTGTCGTTCGTACGTGATGGAGTCGGATTTGTGAACCTAGCGAGTTGGAGCGTTTGGGATTCTTTTTAGCACGGTTGTCATGGCGACGTGCTGATGGTTGGTGTAGGATGAAGGGACGCTTGTGTAGAGAAGGCAGGAGGTGGTGGAAGGTGGGATAGCTAGTTAGTTAGAAAGGCGAAATAAAGATAAAAGGCATTAAAAGAAAGAAAGAAAGAAAGAAAGAAAGAGGTAGGGAGAGAGATGGAAGGAGTGTATTGGCTGGAAGTCAAGGGAAAGAAAGTGACAATGAAAGACAGTGAGAGAGAGGGAACAAAGAAATAGAGAGACAGAAAGAGAAAGAGGGGGATTAGGAGAAATTGAAGAGCCTTGTACAACAGGACATAACGAGAAAGGTGTGTGTGTGTGTGTGTGTGTGTGTGTGTGTGTGTGTGTGTGTGTGTGTGTGTGTGTGCTGGAGATCTTAGTGTATTATTGTTGTTGTTATCAGTATTTCACCCTCCCCCTCTCCCCCCTCTCATCCCCCCTCCTCCCCTACCTATCCCCCCCCCTCCTGATCTAATCCACCCATAACTACCAAATCCATACATTCAAATTTAATGAATCACCAAACCTATTAGAATCATCGTACATAGAGCCAGCTGACGCAATTACGAGGCACCAAACTCCTTCTCGGAATCATTTACAGCAATTTTCTTTTTTTATTATATTTTCGGATAATATCAACCCCTTCCCTTCCCTTCCCTTCCCTTCATTTACCTCTTCCTCGCCCATCACCCCTTTCACCTACCCCTTCCTCATTATCCCCCTCTCCCCTCCAATTACCCCTTCAACCTCCATCCCCTTCACTTCCCTCCACCTCCCCTTTCCCTCCACCCCACCTCCTTCCCTCAGCCCCACCTCCCCACTCCTCCACCCCACTCCACCTCCACCCCACTCCACCCCACCCCACTCTCCATAATTATCCCCTGTGTTGGTAGCCCTGTGTGTTTACCATTGTGTTCTCCGTCATGTTGGTAGCTCTGGCGGCCATTGAACCTAGACCCCTTGATATTTTACTAATGATTGGAGTGAAGAAAAATGTGAATGGGATAATAATGAATAAATAGATAAATGAATGAATAATTAGAATCTGTGAATAATATAGTGGTTTGTTTTGATAATTAGTTTGTTAATTATGTTAGTAATTGGAAGGTTATGGTATGGTAATGATGGTAATGATGGTAATAATATTTTAAGCTGAGGTAACTTATGAGGAATTTAAGCTGAGATAACTATTGAGTGTTTTAAGCTGAGGTAACTATTAATAATTTTAAGCTGAGGAAACGTTTGAGAAATATAAGCTGAGGTAACTTTTTAAAACTTTAAGCTGGGATTATAGACTTTTAAGCTGAGGTAACGATTGAGATCTTTTAAGCTGAGGTAATCGTAGTGATGTTAAGGGTCGGTATCTCCGGATGAGTCAGTGTATGGAACATAGGTTTACCTGGTGACGTCATCGTGTACACCTGTGGGGAAGGTAATTAACTATGTGAACTTACCTGGTGACTCACCTTTTTAGTCTTACACCTGTTTACACCAAGAAGAGGCTGCGTAGGTGTGTGTGTGTGTGTGTGTGTGTGTGTGTGTGTGTGTGTGTCTTCTTTCTCCTTATCCTTTCTCCTCCTCTCTTCTCTTTTACCTTCTCTCATTTTCTCTCTCTCTCTCTCTCTGTCCCTCCCTCTTGCCTCATCAGTACAGTCTCAACGCCACCTTTCCGCCATCTTTATCTCGTAAATGAACCAGATTAATGCTCTCTCACGTCTCCAAATAGAGAAGAAAAAAAATCTTAAGTCTATCTCAGATTACCTCAAATGTCGTAACTAAACGTCTTTCGTATTTTATCGTAAGTTAAAGAGGTAAAAAATTATCGTAAGTGTCTTTAAGAATCCCAGAGGTCGTCGGCCTTCTATCTCGAGTCAATGACCAGAAAAAAATCGTAAGTGTTTTTTGTTAATCTCCCCCCCCCTTCCCCCCTCTCCTCTTCCTCCCCCTCCCCCCAAAAAAAGTATCGTATCTAGTTGTTTTGGTCTTAAGCTTACGAGAAAAAAACTTACGAGCCTTTGGGAATACAAGACTCAAGCCTCCATGAGACCACTCGCCCATGTATACTAACACCGCCAAAATAGAAACCACACATCCACGAGTATTGTTCCCTATATTTCGCGAGTATTGTTGGCGAAATTAGCGTGCTTTGTGTCCGCCAATACAACTCATTACCGTAATAGGTTTGGTTTTGACGAGAACAGGACGTGTATGTTGGTAGGGAGGATGAGGGGGGTGGGGGGGGGTGGGGGTATTTGAAGCCAGTGGTGGGTGTAACAAACGTATGTGTGTGTTGGTGTGTAGTAAGGATATAGTTATAGTACATCCGGGAGCCTTGAATGACAACGATCAGCTGATTTAGATAAACAAATCCTGTCAGCTGATGATGTAAATAAATAAATGATACTAGCTGATGTGTGTGTGTGTGTGTGTGTGTGTGTGTGTGTGTGTGTGTGTGTGTGTGTGTGTGTCATTCCTCCTTTTTAATTACATGCAGACAAACAGTCATCAACTTTAAACACGTGTGGATAATGACCCCCAAATTATCCCCACTGTTTCCAAAGGTCAGAGGTCATCTCATTTGATTATCTCTCACTCTCTTTATGTCCAAGGGAAAAGGGTGGGGTGAAAGACAAGTCATTAAAGGGTTAATTGATATCACCTCTAATTAACTAGGTGCTTAGTATCAGGTAGACTAATTAACGCAGGTAAGGGAAAGGAAGTCCTCACCTTGATGTAGTCTTGATAATTGGCCCATCAGTTTACACACACACACACACCACACACACACACACACCACACTCTTCAGGGATTAGGTCAGAGATGCAAATAAGTGACCTGATTATTCCTTTGTCATAAATTATTTTTACCATAACACAATGCGGACTCTTCTGTGTGTGTGTGTGTGTGTGTGTGTGTGTGTGTGTGTGTGTGTGTGTGTGTGGGGAGGTTGGTTGATATGTGCGTGTAAGTATATATATGTGTAAATGTATGTATGTATTCGAGACTATTTATTTATACAAGTGTTGAGCCTATAATAAGATGGGTAGTATTCGGGTTCGGCTTTATCAGTTCACCCTCTGCCAATTACTGTCCAACAGGTGTGTGTGTGTGTGTGTGTGTGTGTGTGTGTGTGTGTGTGTGTGTGTGTGTGTGTGTGTGTGTGTGTGTGTGTGTGTGTGTGTGTGTGTGTGTGTGTGTGTGTGTGTGTGTGTGTGTTATAAACGCTGACTCATGTAAACAGCCTAATAATTCTTCTCTTTCTCTCTCAGGTATTGTGATTGTGTGGCTAGTTACCTGAGATGTGTGGCTTACCTGTGGCTGAGGTCATTATCAGGTATGGTCAGTAAAGGGTGTGGTCAGTATAAGGTGTGGTTAGTATAATGTGTGGTCAGTATAAGGTGTGGACAGGTGTAGCAGGCACAGCGGGGAGGAGGAGCAGGTGGTGTAAGCAGAAGGCACAGCGGGAGGAGGAGTAGTAGGTGGTGTAGCAGAAGGCACAGCGGGAGGAGGAGCAGTAGGTGGTGTAGCAGAAGGCACAGCGGGAGGAGGCAGGTGGTGTATAAGGCGCAGTAGGTGTTACAGAAGGGCAGAGGGAGGAGGCAGTAGGTGGTGCAGAAGGCGCAGTAGGTGGTGTTGCAGAAGGCACAAGGGGAGGAGGGAGTAGTAGGTGGTGTAGCAGAAGGCACAGCGGGGAGGAGGGAGGGTGGTGTAGCAGAAGGCACAGTGGGAGGGAGTGGAGCAGGTGGTAGCAGAAGGCACATGGGAGGAGGAGTAGTAGGTGGTGTAGCAGAAGGCACAGTGAGGGAGGAGTAGTAGGTGGTGTAGCAGAAGGCACAGAGGGAGGAGGCGGTAGGTGGTGTTACAGAAGGGGCAGGAGGAGGCGCAGGTGGTGTGTACAGAAGGGCAGCGGGAGGAGGCGCAGTAGGTGGTGTGGCAAGCAGTAGGAGGGATTATCACTAGTCACCATTCAGCCTCCTCCTCCTCCTCACAGGGGGGGGGAGGAGGAGGAAGCAATCAGGTGCTTGAGTCTCGCCTTCATCTTGCTTTGTGATGGGCGTGGTGAAGGAGGAGGAGGAGGAGGAGGAGGACTAATGGTAGGAAGAAGAGGGAGGAGAAAGACTGAAGATTGGAAGAGGAGGAGGAGGAGGACTAAAGATTGGAAGATAAGGAGGACCAGCAATTGGAAGAAGAGAGGAGGAGGAGATGATTAGTGGTGGTTGAGCAAGAGGAGGAGGGAGGGAGGAGGAGGAGGATTAGTGGCAGATGGAGGACGAGGGAGGCGGGAGCGGAAGTAGTATTTAAGGGGCTTACAGCGTGGCAGCAGGAAAAGCAGGAGTGGGCAGCAGGAACAGCAGGAGGCAGGCAGGAACAGCAGGGGGGTGGGCAGCAGGAACAGCAGGGAGAGCGTGGCAACAATAACAGCAGGGGGTGTGGCTGCACAACAGCAGGGGGGCGGGCAACAAACAGCAGGGGCGTGGCAGCAGGAACAGCAGGGGCGTGGCTGCATATCAGCAGGGGGGCGGGGAACAGCTGTTGTATCCTATAATAGTTACTGTAACTCGTGTGTGTGGTGTGTGTGTGATACCTCTGACATAGTGACTCTCTCTTTCTCTCATATCTTTATCTCAGGCCACGCCCCTCTCCCTGCTGAGTCCCGCCCATTCTCAGCCCTCCACCCACCTTTTGTCAGGTCACCTTACCATCCACCACCTCCTCCATCCACCTGGCTGCCACCACCTCCACCCACACCCTCCATTCCACCCCACACATTCATCCACACCTCCACTCCACCCATCCACTCACCATCACCATCATCACCATCCCACCCCGTCACTCACCCACCCACCCACCCACCCCATCATATAGTAGGTCACTTTAGCTCAGAGAAAGAAGATGGAAATGCCCCAATTATTATTATTATTATTATCCCATTTTAAGAGGACCTGTCTGTGTGTGTGTGTGTGTGTGTGTGTGTGTGTGTGTGTGTGTGTGTGTGTGTGTGTGTGTGTGTGTGTGTGTGTGTGTGTGTGTGTGTGTGTGTGTGTGTGTGTGTGTGTGTGTGTGTGTGTGGGAACCATACCTCACATACCTACCAGGGTCCTGGCGTGTCTTGCTTTCTGTGTAGATGAATTCACTGCCAGTTTATTTAGTGTTGGGAACCTGCTGCTGTCTGTGTGTCTGGGCTCAATTGTATGCTTGGGAGGGAGGGGGGGGGGGGAGGGGAGGGAGGGAGGGAGGAGGGAGGGGAGAAGCTGGGCTGGGTGTTTGTCGTTTGGTGGTGGTGTTTTGTTGTGTTTTGTTTGTTATTTTGTTTTTTTGTGTGTCTGTCATTTTGTCTTTTTCTGTTAAGGGAAAATTGGGTAACATGGAATGAATCTCTATTACACACACACACACACACACACACACACACACACACACACACACACACAGCACAGAAAAATTTAAGATAAGTTTTGTTCTTAAGAAATACAGTAGACCTTAACTACATAACCCAAATATTCAGAAAATCGTAAGTGAATTTCACTCAGCAAATACAAATGAGCGCCAGGAGGTCAACATGGCTTCGATAATGCTCAGACTCTATCTTAACTAAATGGGTTCGAGTTTTTTCAGTTACGTGAAAACAAAAATAATGTCGTAAGATTATATTTATATATATAAATAAATAAATAAATAAATAAATAAATATATATATATATATATATATATATATATATATATATATATATATATATATATATATATATATATATATATATATATATATATATTTAGAATTTAGAAGGATTTGTTTTTACGGGAAATTCTGAATTGTTTCATCTGATTTTTTCATGAATATATTACTACTGGTAGATGCCTGCCACCCACACCCACCCTCCAACACCCACATACACCCACATACACCCACCCCTCCATCACCCACCCACACCTCCAACACCCACCCACACCCACCCTCCAACACCCAACTACACCCACCCTCCAACACACCTACACCCACCCTCCAACACCCACCTACACCCACCCTCCAACACCCACCTACACCCACCCTCCAACACCCACCTACACCCACCCTCCAACACCACCTACACCCACCCTCCAACACCCACCTACACCCACCCTTCAACACCCACATACACCGAAATTCCACCCAACTATATCATCACGTGCCCATCCTCAAACACCCACCCACCTATATTCATTTTCCCACTTTTTACCATCACCCTCTCCCACCCATCTACACCCACAACCACCCACACCCAGTATACGCCTACCAATCCGCCATCGACCACTTCCTGCACCTCACCTCCATCTCCACCACCACCACCAACCCCTTCCCCCACCCCCACTTCCACCCAAAACCCTTCCCATCCACTCACCTCCACCCACCACCCTCACCTCCACTCACCGCCCTCACCTCCCACCCACCGCCCTCCACCTCCACCCACCACCTCACCTCCACCCACCGTCCTCACCTCCACCCACCGCTCTCACCTCCACCCACCGCCCATTTCTCAACTTCTACAATACATTTTTTTAAAGGAATTTAGGGGACGGCTTTATAGAGGAGCGCCATTCTCGCGCCACTGGGCCATTCACAGACGGGGGAGGGGGGAGTGCCACGCCTTCCTCATCTGGCACTCCTCCTCCTTGGGTGCTTCTTCTGGGTCACGAGGTCAGCAGGTAATTGGGCTGAAGTTCACAGAGAGAGAGAGAGAGAGAGAGAGAGAGAGAGAGAGAGAGAGAGAGAGAAACATTGTAGATCACTGGGGTAAGGGAGGTCAAAAAACTCCTATCAGATCACTCGAGGTCATAGGTTAGGGAGGTCAAAAAAACTCCTATCAGATCACTCGAGGTCATAGGTTAGGGAGGTCACAAACACGCCTATCAGATTACGCTAGAAGGCCATAGGTCACGTGGAGGTCAGATAGGTCACAAACACCCCTATCATATCACACTAGGAGGTCATAGGTCAAAGAGGCAGGCTACGGACTCGTTTTATCTGGTGGGGTCAGAGTACATCAAGATGGTATCGGATCCCACTATAAGAGAGGGCCTGACTCTAGTGAATGGTGTTAGTAGCTGGCGAAGTGGCCTGGGTCCACACACACACACACACACACACACACACACACACACACACCCACACACACTACACACAGACACACACACACACAAGCGCATATCACATATCACAGTGTTTTTGTAGGCAGTTTATGGTCTGTAAAATTTGTTGATTTCTGTCTATAGGTTAAGTATGGCTTTTGGGGAGCTGTTTCTGTGCTTCAGGTCAGCTTTTTAGTTTTCAGGTCCGCTATTTTTGGTCTTCAGGTCTTTGGGTCTTCAGGTCAGCTTTTTTTGGTCTTGAAATCAGCTTTTTCGGTCTTGAATAGTTTTTTCGGTCTTGAACTCAGCTTTTTCGGTATTCAGGTCAGCTTTTTTTTTGGTCTTAAAGTCAGCTTTTTCAGTCATCTGCTGAGTTATTTCGGTCTTTAGGTCTTCAGGTCAGTTATTATGGTCTTCAGTTCTTTGGGTCTTCAGGTCTTTGGGTCTTCAGGTCAGCTATTTTGCTCTCCAGGTCCTTTTAGGTCAAGGGAATTGGTCTTAAAGTCAATTGTTTTGGTAAACTCTCCAGGTCTTCAGGTCTGCAGGTCAAGAGAGAGAGAGAGAGAGAGAGAGAGAGAGAGAGAGAGAGAGAGAGAGAGAGACGGAAGATGAAAGAGAGGGAGAGGGGAGAAGGATGAAAGAAGGAAGGAGGGTATATATAGAGAAAGAGCAATAGAGAGAGAGAGAGAAGAAGAGAGGAAAAGAGAGGAGAGAAAGAGAGAGAGGAGAGAGAGACAGACTCACCCAGGGTACACGGGGATGTTGATCCAATAAAGTAATTCTCTTTCAAGGTGTGTTGCTTTACCTTGTCTTGCCCTGCCTCACCTTGCCCAACCCCTCCCTGCTCTGCCTTACCCTTCTAAACACCTCCTTGCCCTACCTCACCTTTCCCAACCCCTCCCTGCCCTACACTCACCCTGCCTCACCTCTCTTGCCACACCTCATCCCATCCTTTGAAGAATAATCTCATTTACTTACATCTTCCTTGTGATCCAACCTCCTTCACCTCCCTCCTCCCTCTCACTCTCCCCCTCCCCCTCCCCTCTTACTCTCCCCCTCCCCACTCCCCCCCTTCCCACTCCCTCCCCACCTCATTCTCCCACCCCTCACTCTCCCTCTCCCCCCACTCTCCTCTCCTCTCTCCTCTTCATCCTCCTTATCCTTCCGCCTTTCGCATCCTGCCCGGTGTCTCCCTTAAGGCTTCTCTCTGTTCTAAATCCTCCTCCTCCTCTTTCCTCCTCACTTCCTAGTACTCTCTTCTTGTTCTTCCTCTGTTTTTCTCCTCCCTGCTTCTGCTTCTGCTCATCCTTCTTCCTCTACCTACCCTCTTCCCTAACCACTTCTCCTCCACCGCCCTCCCTCCTCCTCCCTCTTCCCCACCACTCTTTCTCCTCCTCTTCCCCACCACTCCTCCTCCTCTTCCTCCCTCCTCCTCCCCCACACTCTTCTCCTCCTCTTCCCCCACCACTTTTCTCCTCCTCCTCCTCTCCACCTCCTCCTCCTCTTCCCCCTCCTCCTCCTCCTCCCCACCACTTTTTCTCCTCCTCTTCCCCCACCACTCTTTCTCCTCCTCTTCCCTCCTCCTCTTCCCCCACCACCTCCTCCTCCCTTCCCTCCTCCTCCCCCACCACTCTTTCTCCTCCTCTTCCCCCACCACTCTTCCTCCTCTCTTCCTGTGCGCTGAACCGTGTCTCAGAAGGAGGTGAGGAGACCAGTCCTTTAAAGGTGTGTTTCATAGACTCTCTTATGCAACCCGGGTTTAGCCAAGGGACCTACCGCACCCTTACGCACCCTTACGCTCTTCTACCCCACCCTTACGCCCCTCTACCAGCTCTTACGCTCTTCAACCGCACTCTTACGCTTTTCAACTGCACTCTTACGCTCTTCTACCGCTCTTCTACCGCACCTTTACGCCCATCTACCACACTTATACGCCCATTTACCGCATCTTTACACTTTTTCTACCGCACCTTCTTCGCCCACTGTCACGCACCTACGTCAGTCTTCAAACTCCTGAAAACTGGATGACTGAGATTTTGCTGAAGGAGAGGAGAAGGAGAAGGGAAGGATGGAAGGAGGAGGAAAAGATGGATAGAAGGAGGAAGAAGGAGAAGGAAAACGGGTGGAAGGAGGAAGAGAAGGATAGATGGAGAGGAGGAGGAGGAAGAGGAGGAAAACATAAATAGAAGGAGGAAGAGAGAGAGAAGTGGAAAGAAGGATGGAAAGAATAAGAGGAAGAAGAGAAGGAGGGATAGAGATAAGGACGAGAAGAAGGACGGAAGGAGGAAATATGACTAGAAAGAGAGAGGGAGGTAGAAAGGGAGAATAATTAAGAGGGAGGGAGGCAGGTGAGAAGAAAGCGAGGAGGGAGATAAGTAGAGAAAGGAGGAGGACAGGTGAGAGGGAGGGGACAGGGGAGAGGGGAGGGGACAGGTGAGAGGGGAGACAGGTGGAGAGGGAGGACACAGGTGAGAGGGAGGGGACAGGGGGAGAGGGAGGTGGAGACAGGTGGAGAGGGAGGGGACACAGGTGAGAGGGGAGGTGATACATGGGAGAGGGGAGGGGCAGGTGGGAGAGGGGAGGTGACACAGGTGAGGAGGGGACACAGGTGAGAGGGGAGGGGACACAGGTGAGAGGGAGGGACACAGGTGAGAGGGAGGGGACACAGGTGAGAGGGGAGGGGACACAGGTGAGGAGGGGACACAGGTGAGAGGAGGTGATACAGAGAGGGAGGGAGCACAGGTGAGAGGGAGGTGATACAGGTGAGAGGGAGGGACACAGGTGAGAGGGAGGTGATAGCAGAGGAGGGAGGGGGCAGGTGAGGGAGGGAGGAGGGTGGGAGAGGGAGGGGAGGTGATACAGGTGGGAGAGGGAGGTGACAGGTGAGAGGGGAGGGGCACAGGGGAGAGGGGAGGGAGAAGGTGAGGGAGGGAGGGGACAGGGGAGAGGGAGGGGACACAGGTGAGAGGGGAGGTGGACAGGGGAGAGGGGAGGTGACAGAGAGGGAGGGGCACAGGTGAGAGGGAGGTGATACAGGTGAGAGGGAGGTGACAGGTGAGAGGAGGTGGACAGGTGAGAGGGAGGGGGCAGGTGAGAGGAGGTGATACAGGAGAGAGGAGGATACAGGTGAGAGGGAGGTGACACAGGTGGAGAGGGAGGTGACATGGGTGAGAGGGAGGGTGACAGGGTGAGAGGAGGGACACAGGTGAGAGGGAGGGATAGGGAGAGGGAGGTGACATGAGAGGGAGGCGATACAGGTGAGAGGAGGTGACACAGGTGGAGAGGGAGGTGAGAGGAGGAGACAGAGAGGGAGGTGACACAGGGTGAGAGGGAGGTGATATATGGGGAGAGGGGAGGGACACAGGTGAGAGGGGAGGTGACATAGGTGGAGGGAGGGGACAGGTGAGAGGGAGGTGATACAGGTGGAGAGGGAGGTGATATGGGAGAGGGAGGTGACACGGGTGGGGAGGGGAGGTGATAATGGAGAGGGAGGTGACACAGGTGAGAGGGAGGTGGACAGGGAGAGGGAGGTGACACAGGAGAGGGAGGTGATACATGTGGGAGAGGGAGGTGACACAGTGAGAGGGAGGTGACAGGTGAGAGGGAGGTGATACAGGTGAGAGGGAGGTGACAGGTGAGAGGGGGGACACAGGGTGAGAGGGAGGTGATACAGGTGAGAGGGAGGTGACACAGGTGAGAGGGGAGGTGATACATGTGAGAGGGATAGGAGAGGGAGGTGACAGGGAGGGAGGGACAGGTGAGAGGGAGGTGATACAGGTGAGAGGGAGGTGACACAGGTGAGAGGGAGGTGACATGTGGAGAGGAGGGGACAGGTGAGAGGGAGGTGACAGGGGTGAGAGGGAGGATACAGGTGAGAGGGAGGTGACAGAGAGGGGGGGCACAGGTGAGAGGGAGGATACAAGGAGAGGGAGGACACAGTGAGAGGGGGGCACAGGAGAGGGAGGACACAGGTGGGAGGGGAGGACAGAGGGGGAGGGACACAGGTGAGGGGAGGGGTGAGGGTGAGAGGGAGGTGACAGGTGAGAGGGAGGTGATACAGGTGAGAGGGAGGTGATACAAGTGAGAGGGGAGGTGACACAAGGGAGAGGGAGGTGATAAGGTGAGAGGGAGGTGATACAGGTGAGAGGGAGGTGACACAGGTGAGAGGGAGGTGACAGGTGAGAGGGAGGGACAAAGGTGAGAGGGAGGTGATACAGGTGAGAGGGAGGTGACAGGTGAGAGGGAGGGACACAGGTGAGAGGGGAGGTGACACAGGTGAGAGGGAGAGCTGGAGGTTCAAGGCTAAGTGAATATCTGTCGAATGTGGGTCAACCGTGGTATGGATCGCGGTGTGTGAGAGTGAGAGGGGGCGTGTGAGAGTAAGGGTGAGAGGGAGCGTGAGAGTGAGAGGGGCGTGGAGAAGGGGTGAGGGGGGCGTGTGGAGAGTAAGGGTGAGGAGGGAGTGTGTGAGGAGAGGGGCGTGGTGAGAGAAGGGAGGGGGGCGAGAATAAGAGGAGAGGGAGCGTGGAGAGTAAGAGGAGAGGGGCGTGAGAGTAAGGTGAGAGGGGCGTGGAGAGTAAGAGGAGAGGGAGTGTAAGAGTGAGAGGGGCGTGTGGAGAGTAAGAGTGAGGAGGGGGGTGCGTGAGGTAAGAGGAGAGGGAGCGTGTGAGAGTAAGAGTGAGAGGGGGCGTGTGAGAGTAAGGTGAGAGGGGTGGAGAATAAGAGTGAGAGGGAGCGTGTGTGAGAGTAAGAGTGAGAGGGGGCGTGAGAGAGTAAGAGTGAGTGGGGGTGCGTGAGAGTACGAGTGAGAGGGGGCGTGTGAGAGTAAGAGTGAGAGGGAGCGTGTGAGAATAGAAAAGAGAGAGAGAGAGAGAGAGAGAGAGAGAGAAGCTGAATGGTATTTCTCTCTGTTTCTCACACACACACACACACACAGAGGGTCGTCTTGCCTTGTCAGTAAGTATTGATATTCTTCCCCTGGTGCAGTGTAGTGTTGCGTCGGCCTCCTCCTCCATTACCTCTACCTCCCACGACCTCCAGTACACGACAGAACGCCCTCCGACACGTTCTCTAGCGCGGTCCAACACGACACATAGCGCGGCCCGACACGGTTCGATACGTTCCAGCGCGACCCAACACGACCTAACGCGAGTCGGTATACAGTTTCCCAGCGCGGGTTTACACGACGAAGTACACACTAATGCTCTCTAATACGTCCACATACGACGCAACACGATCTGGTATACGTTCCAATACGATAATAAAAAATCCAACACGACGCAACACGATCCACCTACAGTATGACTCATTATACTATCATTTTCTATACCAACTTAACTGTGCTTCCTCCAATTAAATCCTGTAAGTATACAAGCTCTCCCTATCAATAACTTACCTTATTATGTAAAAAAAATCATCTCATCACTTTCCCAAATTATCTTAAAATAAATCATCCACAGTCATTAGTTTTCGTTCACTTAGGTAAAAAAAAAAGTTTCTTGGGGTCTTCGTCAAATTGAAACAAACTGACCACAATCAATCAGTCACTTTTATACGCCATCACCACAACCCGATACGATATGTGGTTATTCTGCCTCCCCTCGACTGTCCTGTAAAAAAACACACACACAATCATGTTAAAACTAGGTCGTATGGACAGCCAGGATAAGGGTTATGGTCGTAGTTTTGTCGTCGCTGGACCTCCACTACGTAGCCAATACTGGGAGAAAAATTATCCACGTAACACACTTTGAAGGGGGAGGGGGAGGTGCTGTTTTTGTCACTTGTCAGGGCACTGTATGGGTCAGCCTTCCTTCCCTCCTACACTCCTTCCTTCCTTCCTTCCTTCCTCCCCTCCTTCTCTCCGGCCTTCCCTTCTTCCCTTCCTCTGTCCTTCCATCTCACCCTCCCTTCTAACTCATCTCTTAACCTCACTCCTACCCCACCTCACTCCTCATTCCCACCCACCCACCCAACCTAACCTAACCTAACCTAACCTAACCTAACCTAACCCCAGCCCAGGGAGCGTTAGGGTGTTTAATCATCAGGTGAAATGAATTAGGATGGCGTAGCTTCCTGTGACTCTGGCTAACTGCGTTCTCTCTGGCCACTACCCTGCAGGAGCCTCGTTTTGTCTGGTGCAATTGTTGTGGGATTGTGATAGGATTGTTGTGGGATTGTGGTAGAATTGTTGTGGGATTGTGGTAGGATTGTTGTGGGATTGTGGTAAGATTGTTGTGGGGATTGTGATAGGATTGTTGTGGGATTGTTGTGGGGTATTGTGGGATTGTGGTAGGATTGTTGTGGGATTGTGGTAGGATTGTTGTGGGATTGTGATAGGATTGTTGTGGGATTGTGGTTGGATTGTTGTTCGGTGCGCTTGTGAAAGTAAATTTGTTGACACTTTTGTTCACAGCTGATCTTGTTGACACTTTGTTTCCTCAGCTGATCTTGTTGACTTGTTTACTCACAGCTGATCTTGTTGACACTTTGTTTACCTCACAGCTGATCTTGTTGACACTTTGTTTACTCACAGCTGATCTTGTTGACTTGTTTACCTCACAGCTGATCTTGTTGACACTTTGTTTACTCAGCTGATCTTGTTGACACTTTTCCCAGCTGATCTTGTTGACACCTTGTTTTACTTCACAGCTGATCTTGTTGACACTTTGTTTACCTCACAGCTGATCTTGTTGACACTTTGTTTACCTCACAGCTGATCTTGTTGACACTTTGTTTACCTCACAGCTGATCTTGTTGACACTTGTTTACCTCACAGCTGATCTTGTTGACACTTTGTTTACTTCACAGCTGATCTTGTTGACACTTTGTTTACTTCTAGCCTGATCTTATTGACACCTTGTTTACCTCAGGCCTGATCTTGTTGACACCTTGTTTACCTCACAGCTGGACTTGGGGCTATTTAGATGTCATATTGGCCGCCATATTTTGGTATAATGGGGACAGGTCGTTATGTTCTCACTCTTGTTAAGGAAGAGTGTAACTTAAGGGCCTCGTCTGAGAATTTAGGTAAGGATGTGAAGGACGTGTGTGTGTGTGTGTGTGTGTGTGTGTGTGTGTGTGTGTGTGTGTGTGTGTGTGTGTGTTGTGTGTGGTGTGTTACGACTCGCGTGTACACAATAACGAGAGACACACGCTGTTAAATTAATAGATGTACGTCTAAAACACTCACATACGTACACACATACACGACCCATATACATACATACACAGACAGACACACGTGCAGACAGTGACCCATATAGGACCCATTGTGTGACGGCAACTGGAGAGGTTAGTTTAGTATTGTGAGAGGAAGTGTTGTGTGTACACCTCTCACCTCTACACTCCCTCACCCACTCACCGCCTCCAGTGTTTAGTGTTGGTACGTTCCTCGTTTCCTCACTCTCTCTCTCTCATCTCCTCCTCTCCTTGTATAGTAGAGTGCGGTGTGTTGGTGTTTTCTCATATCTTTTTTTTTTTTTTTTTTTTTTTCTCTCTCTCTCTCTCTCTCTCCTACCCATCCCCTTGTGTGAGTTTGCGTTCCTAACCTTCCTACTTCTCCTCCCTCCTCCTCCCCCCCTTCCTTCCCTCCCTCACCGACCGTGCCCTTGGAAGCAGTAGCGTCCTTCCACCAACATGTGAAAAGGGGCGAGAAAAGTCCTAAGACATCCTTCAAGGGAGATACTACAAGGGACTCGAATTACTAAAGGTTCGTAAGTTAATTTTTTTTATCTTAACTTCAGCTGTGACGTAAAGGTGGATTCTCAGGGGATCGTAAGTTGTATTTTTTTATCGTAAATTTAGGTGTAACTCAAAGGATCGTAAGTTAATTATTTTTAGTCGTAAGTTCAGCTATAACATAAAAATGGATTCTAAAAAGTTCGTAAGTTTAAGTTTTGATCGTAAATTAAGGTTTTATTAATGTATTTAACATGTAAACATAACTTGGCAATTTTATCTCTCAATATTCTCACAAACTCAAAAACAAACACATAAAACAATCCTCTCACAAACACGACATTATTGAGAGAGAGTAGGTGAAAACATTGGAACATTATATCTCGTTGTGTTGTGGAGGAGAAGAATCTGTTTTACCAGCGTGAAAATAAGGTCGTCAAATCCATTCTTTGGGGGGTAGGGGGAGGGGGGTAGGGGGGAGGGGGGAGGGGGGAGGGGGATAATATTGGAACGTGAGGAGGAGTTAGGTTGAGGCTCTTCTTGTTTTTATGTTTGTGGGGTGAGGAGGGGGTTGGGAGGGTGGGGGTTTGTTGGAGAGGAGAGAGAGAGAGAGAGAGTGAGTTGTGTGTGTTGTGTGTGTGTGTGAAAGTGTGTGTGTGTGTGTGTGTGTGTGTGGTGTGTGTGTGTGTGTGTGTGTGTGTGTAAGGAACATGACCCAGATTCTGGAAAATATGTAGGAAATATATTATGGTTTGTACTTTTTGTAATACTTTCCCTATTTCCTTTCTCTTACTCTTCCCTGCTTTCTCTTATTTACTACTTCTTTTACTTTCTACATTCCCTTTTATACTTTCACTACTTTCTACTACTACATATCTTTCTCTACTTCCTCCTACTCACTACTTTTACTAAATATTTCTCCTTTAATACTTCCCTACTTTCTATACAATATCATACTTTCCCTACTTTCTACTATATAATCCATCTACTTTCTTTTACTTTTTCTTGGTTAGTTTAGTAATATTATATAACTCTTGGGACAGTTGAGTCATTTCCGTGTTCTTTCTAACTGTCAAGAGCTCATTAAACGCCTTCCGGAGTTTAGGTGAGCAGTGAGGTGTGTACCCTGTGATCTGTGAGAGAGAGAGTGAGAGAGTGAGAGAGTGAGAGAGAGAGAGAGAGAGAGTGAGAGAGAGAGAGAGAGAGAGAGAGAGAGAGAGTATATCTCCCTTTACTATGAACCTCAATAATCCTATCTCCCCCTCCTTTCTCCCGCTCACCTCTCTCTCTCTCTCTCTCTCTCTCTCTTCTCTTCTCTATTCCCCACCTTCACTTTCTCACCTTACCTTCCATCCTCACCTCTACCCCTCCTCCCCCCATCTCTCACCCCCTAACCCCCTCTTCCTTCATCTCTCTCGTTTCCCCCTCCCTCCCCTCCCCACCCCTCCTCTTGTTAACACTCCAACTCACAAGAAAGTTCCTTTAAACTTCCTCTCCCTCCCCCCCCTCCTCTGTCTTCCGCCTCCCTTCTCCCTCCTCTCTCTTCCCCTCCCGTCCCTCCCATTTCATCTCCCTCCCCTTCCTTCTCCCCCCCCTTCTCCTCTCCCAACCACACCTGGTCTGGGGGCTGGAGACAGGTGGTTCAGCCCACTTAGTGTTGCGTCCACATGCCCCCTGAAAGATACGCCCACTGAGCCCACTTAGTGTTACGCCCACTGAAAGACGCCCACTTAGTGCCACTGAAACGCGCCACTTAGTGTTGCGCCCACTGAAAGACGCCCACTGTGTTACGCCCACTGAGGCCCACTGGTGCCCGCCGTTACGCCCACTTAAAGGAGAAGCGCTATTCGGGAGGTGTTTGTTTCAGCCCGGCGTCAACTTTACCAGGCTAAATAATTGACTGATTGAATGACTTCCGGGACTTACTGACTGACTGACTGATTGAATGACTTCTTTGAGGACTGACTGAATGACTAACTAACTGACTAACTTACTGACTGACTGCCTGAATGACTGACTAACTGACTCACTGATTGACCGATTGACACACTGATTGACTGACTGACTAACTGACGGACGAACTAACTGACTGACTGACTGACTAACTAACTGATTACTGACTAACTGACCATGTATATATCCTTATGAGGGAGGTTTTTCCCTCACACACCTTTGATTAATTAGCGGGTCACCTTTGTTCACTACAGCAGCGCCACAGTCATTCTAGCGGACGGGGTGAGAGTTATCATTCTATAATATATAATACAAAACGATGCGGTGGTCGAGTGGATACATCTCTCTCTCATCCTGTATTAATGCTCGTTGGTTCGATCCCCGGGACACTCTTAGATTATGATGGGTACCTACTTTTACTGTTTGGGGAATGAAGGCTATCGAATGCAGTGCCCGGTTAATTATAGTGAGGGTTTATCGACATTGTAGTAGTAGTCGTAGTAGAAGTAGTCGTAGTAGTAGTTGTAGTAGAAGTAGTCGTAGTAGTAGTCGTAGTAGTAGTAGTAGTAGTAGTAGTAAGTGGTGTGCTTGTTGTTGTCAGTTAGGTTGGTAATTTTTCATCCCAGAATGGCGGCTGGGGAGGAAGGGGGGTTGAGACAGAGGGGGAGATGGGGAGGGGAAGAGGGGGAGGGGAAGAGAGGGAGAGAAGGGGGAGGAAGGAGAGGATTTTCCGGTGTGTGACGTAATCTGTGTTTACACTTACTGTTATGGTTCTAGGCTGACAGCCATCTGTTATGTCAACCGTGAGGGAAGAGAGAGAAGTGGTAGGTGATGGTAGGGGATGGAGGTGGTGGTAGGTGGTGGTGTAGGGGGTGGTGGTAGGTGGTGGTGTAGGTGATGGTGGGTAGGTGGTGGGTGGGGATGTAGGTAGGGGTGGTGGTGGGTGGGGTAGGGGGTGGTGGTGGGTGGTGGGTAGGGGGTGTAGGTAGGTGGGTAGGTGGTGTAGGTGGGTGTAGGGGTGTAGGTGGTGGTAGAGGGGTAGGGGTGGTGGTGGGGGTGGGTGTAGGTGGTAGGGGATGGTAGTGGTGGTGGTAGGGGTGTAGGGGTGGGGTGGTGTAGGTGGTGGTAGGGGTGGTGTAGGTGGTGGTAGGGGTGGTGGAGGTAGGGGGTGGGTGTAGGTGGTGTAGGTGGTGGTAGGGGGTAGGTGGTGGTGGTAGGGGGTGGCCGCTGTATCGGACTTGTTATAAATAATTGTGACAGTTCCCAGTGGCGACATCTCCACTCCCCAGAGAGAGAGAGAGAGAGAGGAGAGAGAGAGAGAGAGAGAGAGAGAGAGAGAGAGAGCTTACTCTCCTTTCCTTAAAGAGAAAGTACTTCCTTTCTTATACTTTCAAACGTGTGTGTGTGTGTGTGTGTGTTTATCTTAAGGAGGATATAATTAAAGCCAACTCTCTCTCTCTCTCTCTACATACCTTGTTAAAGAGAATATTATTTTTCATACTTTTAACGTGAAATAATGTTAGCTTGATTATGTATGTATGTATGTATGTATGTATATTATGTATGTATGTATGTATGTTATGTATGTATGTATGTATGTATGTATGTATGTATAGTTTGTTCACTCGAAGCTTATCACTGAGGCCTAGGGTCAGTTTGTAACAAGGCAGCTGATTGGCTGACAGGCGGACAAGGGATAATAAACAAAATAAATAATAAAAATACAATAAATATAGACAAAGAGAAAATTAGATTAAAAATGAAAGGAGACGAAGAAGATGATGATAAAGAAGGAAGGAAGAATGAAAGAGGGAAGAATACGTGATGATAGGTTGAGTGGAGGGTATGGAATAGGTAGGAGGAATGGAGATGATAAAAGAAGAGAAGGGTGAGAGGGGAAGATGATGGAAGGAGGAGAATAATGAGGGGATAAAATAAGTGAGAGATGAGAGAGAGAGAGAGAGAGAAGGGAGAGAGATGGAGGGAGAGGAAGAGAAAGATAACATGTGTGTGTATGTATGTGTATGACTCATCCCAATAGTGCACACCAACACGCCTTTAGTGTTAATTGAGCAGAAAATTCGCAGTAAATTTTCCCAGGAAACAAAATAATTAAATTAGTTTGTTCATACGTCCGACAGCGGTGTTTGTTACTCTAGACACGCTGCCAGTTAGGTGGGAGAAACTGTCATACAGGATCTCAGGTGAATTTTTTTTATTATCGTTCATCCTGCACCCGCGCGTTTCGTTGCCTGGCGTATGACTAATTTATAATCCTTTTGTGTATATGAATGATTAGGCCTTGATTTTTACACAATAAATATTTAATTATTCGTAATATTTCTATATATAGGTAGAGTTTATTTAATTTACTTTATATAGATTGAAAAAAATAAATATAAGTCTTCCCGGTATTTTTGTCTTCTCAGTTGTTTGTATTACGTCACCAGTCGCTAGAACACCATTCATAAATAATAATAATAATAATAATAATAATAATAATAATAATAATAATAATAATAATAATAATAATAACAATAATAATAATAATAATAAAATAATAATAATAATAATAATAATAATAATAATAATAATAATAATAATAATAATAATAATAATAATAATAATAACAATAATAATAATAATAATAAAATAATAATAATAATAATAATAATAATTAGTTTTATGTTTATGCTAAAATTATATTAATTATTCTTGAGTGTGTTGTGTTTACTGTCACTAATTCTTCTCTTCTCTTCTCTTTGCAGTGCTTGTGTGATGCGTCCCCCAGGCGTCGTGTGAACCAGCAAGGTGGGGTGGGGCTGAGTTGTTGGGGGCTGAGATGTAGGGGGCTGATTTATGTAGGGGGCTGAATTATGTAGGGAGATCAACTGTGTCGGGGGCTGGTCTATATATGGGGTTGTGCTGTGTAGGGGGGCTGATATTTGTAATGGGGTGATCTATGTTGGGGGCTGACTTATGTTGGGGCTGATCAGTGATGGGGCAAATCTGTGTTGGGGGCTGACTTATGTAGGTGGTTAATATATGTTGGAGCTGACCTATCATTGATGGGACTAACCTTGGATTATTAAGGAATGACTGACCTGTCATTGGTGGGGCTGACTCTTCTTAATCTTAGGTCTAACTGCTTAATTACACACACCTTAATGACCTAATTACTCCCAGGTGGTCGTTACAGTTGATAAGATTACATTTCTGTTTCACAAAAGATTCGTAAATATAATTCTCTTGGGGTAAACTGACGTATCTAATCACTATAGTCTCTGTGCAGTTTGGACGCCATCTTGGTTAAGTGACACATGGAGGAGAGTTGACTTACGATTTTTTTTTAGAATCCTGGCACTCTGACCTCTGACCTGACCCTCCTGACACTCCGACCTTTGACTTGACCCTCCTGGCACTCTGACCTTTGACCCTCCTGGCACTCTGACCTAGGCTGACCCTCTTAGCAATGTGACTTCTTGGTCTTTGCTGACCTTCCTGGCACTCTGACCTTTGACCTGACCCTCCTAGCACTGTGACCTCTCGACCTTTACTAACCCTTTTGGTACTTTGACATTTGTTAAGCCTCCTGACACTCTGACCTTTGACCTGACTTAACGTTCTAATGTAGGAAATGGGTAATTACTTGATTAACAATATTACCTGTGGGATATTTACCTGTCGTTCTTTACTTCTTGGGGTTATGTTTATTTGCTCTCTCTCTCTCTCTCTCTCTCTCTCTCTCTCTCTCTCTCTCTCTCTCTCTCTCTCTCTGGAAAATTACCCACACGACATAACTTCAGTTTATGTGTTATTACTGGGAGTGGCTCGGTACTGTGTTATATACCTGTAATTATTATTGTCGGGAGGGTGCGGAGGGAAGGTATGTGCAGGCAGAGTCATGAATGTTGGGGAGGGAGGGTGTGGAGGGAGGAAGGGGGGAATTGAGGGAAATGGGTAGGGGGTGGAGGGAGGGTGGGAAGGAGTGTGGATGTGGAGGGAGGGAGGGAACGAATGTGGATGTAGAGGGGTGGGGATTGGAGAGAGGGAAGGAGGGACTGGAAGGGGTGTGGATGTGGAGGGAAGAAGAGTGGAAGGGAGTAGAGGGAGGGAAGGAGGGAGGGAGGGAAGGAGAGAGGGTGGGAGGGAGGGAGGCAATAGTATTATGGACAGCCAAGGTGAAAACTGGCAGTATGAGCGAGACTGTTCGTATCCCTGCACCAAGTAACCAAACTCTCTTCATTTATTCCAGATTATTAAGATGACATCAACAAAGTCATAAACACTACAAATACGAACAATTGTGTGGAAATAAAAGAAAGAAAATAAGAAATAAAAGACAAGTGAACATTAAATAGCAGAGAATAGAAGAAAAAAATAGTTGAGGAGAGGTTTCGGAGAGTCAGAAAAGCACGTCAGAAAGTTAAGCTGAAAATTAGTTGGTACAAGTGTCCCTGTGTGAGGTGCGTCTACCCTGCTCTGCAACCTCACTATGACACACACTCCCTCACTCACACTCATCACGCACCCCATAACAAGGATTTTAACGAGTCTACTCTTAAGCTTACAATTTACTCAACCAAGTGTCTGAGAAATTAAGTCATTTTTTTAACTAATTTAAACGAGGAAAGGAAAGTAATTGATGTTTTTTTTTACGTGTTAATTCTCAATATCCTTCAGTAATTACCTCGACAAGATCACCCGTGGAAAAGTGATTATAATATTGTGTTGTCATCTAGGAGGTGGCAGAGAAAGACCTGGTGTTGGAAACCACTAAGAGCCGGTGTTGTCGCCAGGTGGTGAAGGTCGAACTGCCAGTTGACCTACAGACGCGACGGTTCAAGGACGGTGTGGGTGAGTGAGCTGGGCCGAGGTGACCTGTCTGTCTCCTGTTACACTGACTGTTAACACGAGATCCCCGAGTGTGTTAGTGTTAGTGGTGCAGGTGAGACGAGTCAGGTGAAGGCGTAGAGGAAATACTTCCACTATAAGAATTTCCTGCGCCATCATCATCATCACCCCAGGGCGACGCTGCTGACCATCACGCCGCGTAACCTGGGCCTTGCCTCTTGCTCTGGGCCACGCCCTTTGATTTACACCACGCCACCTGACCAGGGCCACTAGCAGGATGGCGGAGCTACTGAGTGTGCAAGTCCCCAGCCGTCGTGGGCTGGGTGGCTATGCCGAGTTCCACAAGAACGCCGAGGGCACCACCACGCCCATGATGGGCTCCCCCGCCTCCTGCCAGCCTTACCTCAACTCCGCCCTCACACACGCCAGGATCAGGTAAGTCCACACTCTACTTTGTTGTAAGTCTAAGTTAAAGAGCATTAATTACACACCTGTAGGTAGAGTATAACTAGTGGCAGCATTACTGTGCGTGTGGAGGGTAACAACAGCACCGCCGTGTGTTGCTAGGCAGTAGTTGTCTCTCTCCTCCCGCTGTACTTCTTATTTTCATGATTCACCTTCAGGTCAAGACGTTCCTTTTTATTAGACTTCGTCCATCACGTTCATAAAGCTTCGTACTGGTCATAAGTAAGCTTCAAGCCGTCGTATACAACCCCACAAGGCTTCATCATACTGTTAAAGTAAGCTTCATACCATAATCCTAACCCCTCATTTAACGCAGACACGCGAGGCTTCATGATCTACTGTAGTATTACTATCATGAGTCCTGGAATTCACCTTAGGAATTTTAAGCCCATAACACAACACCTCGTACCAGCAGAGTAAGGCTTGGTGCTTCTTCAGTGACCTTATTACTCATACCGCTCGTGACTGCACCAACACCAGCTGGGGAGACTCACAACCAACATGTCTTGCTCGTTATAGGTGTGTGAGAGACAAGGGGTGGGGGTGGTAGTGGGGGGAGACTTGGAGGGAATTAGTGTCAGGAATCATTAAAGCTGTAAATTTAACTTGTGGATGGTGGTGGATTGTGTAGTTATGGGTCAGTGAAGGGGGGGGGGGGAGGCTACAACAAGACCACGACAAGGGATGAAACAACATGAACTAAATACGTCCATCCTAACCTAATCTGACCTCACTTAACCTTATCAAAACATAACACACAGATTAGGTTACGTCTGTTCGTCTCGTTGTCTGTCATAAAGGTTTAATTAATCATTTGAGTACGTAAAGAGCTTAGTTGATAAAGCACACGGACATTATTCCACCGTCAACAACAACACGTACACAAACAACAACAAAGGCTATATCATCATTCTCAACAAAATCAGGTCAGGTTAACACTGATATTTCTGGGGCGAGTCGGGGTAGGGAGGGAGGGTCAGCTAAACCTTTTTCAACAGCTTTATGACCACCTCAGAACCCTCTTTAAAAGGATGGAAGATTGAAGGAAGGAAGGAAGGAAGGAAGAAAGAAGGCCCTCTAACTTGAGTGGGTGTTGATGGTGGTAAGGAAAACCTGAACATGTTAATGGTCGACCCGAGGCAGAGTAGCGGGTCTTAACAAAGCTCGTGTGATACAGTGTTGATACCTGCCGCCTCTATGTTCCCCCTGACGTACACACACACACACACATACACACACATCATCAGGGTCTTGTGGTGTGTGGGGGATGAACACTATACTACCACCATCGCCTTAGTGGTGGTGTTGTATGGTGATAGTGGTTGTTTAGTGTAGTAATAATAATGTTAATATTAATAACTCGGCATTAATAGTTTCATTTTATTTTCATCATGATAGCCATTATTATCAGTGTCATTTATACTATCAATAACATCAACTTACACAGCGGCCATAAAACTTAACAAGCAATTACGTCGTTCAAATTGGGAAAACATTTCAACGGTGATGCTGCCATTCACACACACACACTCTGACAGCTAAGAGGAGTAATGGTCTGTTTACATTGACGCTGTATATAACTGCTACTCTGATACACTAGAGCTGTTGTTTTAATTAGTGTGGCTGTTTGTAAGGATGGGTCTTTCTATTATGTCAAAGGGCGAAGGATACTGTAGCCGCAGGAGTTATTGTGTAGTTGGAGTTTGTTGATATTGTAAACCTAAAATTTGGTGTCATTTCGTTGACGTAGATCTAGAACATTTCCCGCCATTTCCCTGATATACACAAAATTTCCCGCCATTTCGTTGCTATTCAAAAACAAGGTTATTATTACTCCAACGTATCTAAATATTGACTGTTATTACGCAATACAACTATTAAAAAAAACCTTGCTATGTCATAACCAGCTTCTAGATCATTACACTTATGAAAAAACAAAACACACATGTTTAAAATTCCTACTGATGACCTAGCAGCGGGTGTTGAGAGCTCCCAAACACTGCCTCCCTGCACACCACAAGGTACGGGATCCCCTCTGCTGGGTAAAGTCGTCTGGTGTTAGCTAAGTAAAATATTAAAAGTGGCGTCTCCGCAGTCAAGGGGGCTAGCTATCCCACCTATACTGTACCTCTCACTTACACACCAGCCCTCTCTCACTCCCCTCTCACTCCCTCTCTCCACACACACACACACTGGCCCTCTCTCACTCCCTCTCTCCACATACACACACACACTGGCCCTCTCTCACTCTCTCTCTCCACACACACACTGGCTCTCTCTCTCCACACACACACACACTGGCTCTCTCTCACTCTCTCTCTCCACACACACACTGGCTCTCTCTCACTCCCTCTCTCCACACACACACACACACACACTGGCCCCCTCTCACTGGCTCATACACCCTGGCTCTCTCTCCATCTCTCAGGTGGCTCACTGGCTCGTCCTCTGCAGCGTGTCGTCTTCGTCCTTTCAGCTGTCCTTCTTAATAAATAAAGTCCTCCTGAGTCACGTGTCTTCACCCCTTCCATAAATCACACACACACACACACACACACACACCAGCGCCTCCACCACCACCCTCCACGAGTCGCCGCGTCAATTTACTCGCCTGACGCCACCTCCTGTCCTCCTCTTTCTCTACCTCCTCTTCTACCCCCTTCTCCTACCTCCTGTCTTTCTCCTCTTCTACCTCCTTCTTTACCCTCCCTACCTCCTCTATCTTCCTCCTACCTCCTTCCTCCTCTACCCCCTTCTACCTCTTCTCCTCTGTATCTCTCTACCTCCTCTCCTCCTCTACCTCTTCTACCTCCCCTCTACCTCCTCGGTATATTTAGATTCGATTTGGTTGGTTCATTTTATACTTAAGTTTTTAAATTAGTTCATGATACCGCAGCCACCACAACAGACAAAGATTGCATTATATTCTGAAACATTAACCTTCTTTTTATGTCAGATATTATTTTAATCACAGACGTGCACATTAAATTGTTTTGGGTGAGGGTGTTGAGGAACGTGTTAAAATATAATAGTTTACCATTAAGACGACCTGGTGTTTTCTATGATGGGGACGATTTTATGGGTAACTTAATTATTGTAAATCCATCCAGTTGGTTGTGTTCAGTGGTGGTGAATCAAGGTTGTTTTATAATAGGTCAATCATTCATTCAGTCAGTTAATTATGGTAATGTACTATTGTCTGGTCTGAGGGTTGGCGACCACAGCCCTCGTGTAGTATTTTGTAGATGTTTTTTATCGATGTTCTTTTATTTTGTGTATTTCCGGCAACTACAGCTTTTATTATAATTTATCCAGTCTAGTAATATAAAACTGTCTACTACTACTACTACTACTACTACTACTACTACTACTACTACTACTACTACTACTACTACTCACGTCATAGAACAACGCTTTCAGCAGATCATCGCCACTGTAAATAATAAAAGTGGGAAGATATATATAAGCTGATGTTAACGGCTGACGTATATCCGAGAGGTTAAAACAATTATATCTGCCCCGGCATCTTTACTACTGTACACAGCTTATTGACTTAGGCAGGACATATTCCATTGATGGTCTGAATACAATGGTCGTCGGGTTAAGGTATTGTTATCGTTTTAGAATTTAATCCTTGAACTATAACAAAAATATAAAGCACTGATTATTATTGTTAATTTATCCATTAGACAATAGATAACTATAAACGTTTAAGCTAAATATTTTTTGTTCTGTATATTTTCTTGTAATGAAATTAACAGTATCGAATATCTCCGCGGTACGAGAACTTGGGCACTTGTCATTGAATGCGTAAATGGCGCGTCGTCTCTTATTACGGTCGATTTGTCATTGGAAATTCGTTGGTGTTCGTGCTGTCAGTAAACACCTAAACTATTAAATAAATTTAGAAAAAAAAATAGAAACTGTATATGTATTGTCGACTCTTTTATTGTAACATCAAACTATAGAAATAGTTTTGAAAAATCATATAGTGATCATAAGTGCCAGACGTACGATACAGCCTGGGATAGTGTAGTGGAGCTGCCGGGTGTAAGACGATATTTATTGTGTGTTTTTCTTTCATTTCTCCTTTAGATTGTTTTCTTGTTTGCTAAGCGTAATAGTGTGATTTAGGGAGATGAATGGTATACAACCTCACACAGGAATTTACGGCACGCGTGGAACTGTCGTGGTGTATTTCAAAGGTAAAAGAGAGAGAGGGAGTGTTTACAAAGTCCCTTGATGTATGTGTGTGAAGTCTTCTACATACACCAAAGGACTTTATAAACACTTCCCCCATACATCAAGGGACTTTATAAACACTTCCCCCATACATCAAGGGACTTTATAAACACTTCCCCCATACATCAAGGGACTTTATAAACACTTCCCCCATACATCAAGGGACTTTATAAACACTTCCCCCATACATCAAGGGACTTTGTAAACACTTCCCCCATACATCAAGGGACTTTATAAACACTTCCCCCATACATCAAGGGACTTTGTAAACACTTCCCCCATACATCAAGGGACTTTGTAAACACTTCCCCCATACATCAAGGGACTTTATAAACACTTCCCCCATACATCAAGGGACTTTGTAAACATAGTAGGTTACAGGGATAAAGTATCTAGATAAGGTAAAGTCTTAGTGTAATGTTGACGCCGTATTGTTTTTGTACTTTAGTCACGAGGATTATTCACCTTGACGGCCTGTGAGAATATGATCCCAATTTGGTTAATAGTTATTGTTACAGCGAGGACTGAAATCCAAAATAGCAATCGTTGTTGATTGGTTCATAAAGCCTATCCTCGCATTAGCCATCTCCTAGCTGATTGGTTCATGAAATAGATACGAGCACTTACACATCTGATTGGCCCATGAACTCCATATGAGCTTCTCGCTGCTGATTGGTGTATGAAATTCATCATGTGAGGAGTCTTGTCGCTGATTGGTCCATGAATTCCATCGTTTGAGAAATCTCGTCGGTGATTGGCCCGTGAATTGTGACGAGATGAAGACCTCTTTATAACGGTGTTGTATGTGAGTGCAAAGATCAGTTACTTGACAGCCAAGAGAGGTTACCCACGTCTCTTGTCCCCTTGTCAAGATAAGTGGTTGTTAAGTCGTTATGCACCGCCAGATGATGAAGGCTTTATTGTCCCTCCCGAGATAATGTTATGTTATTATGTGTGTATAACATTGGAGGAGGGAACTGGTCGTGTGTGTGTTTTAAACTTCACTTGACCTTCGTTTTCTTTTGTAGCTGTTGTGGTTGCCAACTGACCCTTCCCTCATCATCACGTGGCGTAAAATTCTCCTTAAAATTATTGGACGAGTTTTTTTTTGTCGACTTGTGATTACAGATACACAAGTTCTGATTACAAACAGGCAGACAGTCTTTGGTTACAGTCAACTAAAAAAAGAGCCAAACAGACACACATCCTGTTTTATTTCTATATCATAATATCTGGGTCAAGGGGCATAAATAATGACCAAAAAAATCTTAATTATCTTCCACAACAACAAAAATATACTCAAGACTTCCTGGCAGCTGAGGTCAAACCCTGAGTAAGGAGAGGACGTCTGTTGAATATTACTCGTAAGGTCAAATTTCCTCCTAGTGGCCACTTAAGAATATTTGTCCAATAGGCTTCAACTACGACACATGGATTCTCAAAATTTAATTAATTATCCTTATTAATTGAGATTGTAAAAAAAACACCAAAATGGCACCAACATTACTTTAAAACTCTACCTTATGTAGATTATATCACTTAATATCATTTAGTTACCAAATTAACTTACAAAATCTTTCTAAATAAAATATCTGCTTTAATTTTGGCTGGCGCTAAGTGGAGGTATAGCCTGGGTGTAATTTTAATATTATATTCCTTGTAGTTGCTTTCGTGCACCTCCAACTATGATAAATATTTAGTATAAGAACAAGAGAGAATCCATATTAGTATCGTAACTTAACCCAGACAGTTAGGAGAAACATTAATCTTGAGAACCTTTGAGAATCTCCCTCTGTGTCAGCCGGTTTCATGCAACTTTACATCTTCAGTAAACGAGAGGCATTTAACGTAAGAATCTTTGACAATCCAGCCCCGGGCGTCGTAATCTTATAGGTCAAGGCCAGAGGGTGGCAGTAGGTGTTGGTGCCACACACGCCTTCACCTTTCACTAAGTCTCCCGCCCCTGGGTAGCGGCTGGCTCGTCTACTGAACCAGGGATAATCGCACCTCAGGCAGACTCAGCGGGTGATATTGCCAAGGCGGTGTGTTTACATTAATGTTCTAACACTATTTCATGATACTACTTGCTCGCTTGATGGTGGAGATTAGTACAACGTGTGTATCGAATTATATTGGTCCATTGGTACAGTTTTGTGATACACGGTACAAAATGGTACAGCGTGGAATTCAAATTGACATTGTTACCCTGGAGCTGTGTATTGATTTCAGAAATTAGTCCAGCGTTGAAATTCAGACGGTTTTATTAGTTACAGCGATAGTTTTATTATACAGATTATTATCATTACATTTAGTACAGGTTAACAGTTCCCATTTACGAATTAATTTATTGTTTCCATAAAATAGACTTAACCTCCCACTCGAACACTTGGGTCTTGAGGGTGACTTACGTAGATTAGGAAACACTTAAGCGGTAGATTAAAATTAGACTGTTAAAACGTACATAATAAATAGGGGTACATTTTAATTTTGTAACGTATGAGGCTTTGTATTGATGTAATTAGTGACTGTTTGGGCGTTTCTATTGCTTAATAAAACGAGGAATATAAACCATACGAACCTTATGAATCCGGGATCGTTAGGTGTCATTCGAAAACAAGTGAACCACGAACCCAACTATCGACCAAAAATAAGAAACTGGATCTGGATTGGTATCAGTGAGTAACCGTGGACTGTTTACACCCAGGGCTAAGAACAGTACACCACCAGACAGTAAAAAAAAGTATCCTTATAATTTTGTGTTAGATTATACGACACATCGGTCCATTATCTGTGACTGTTGTTGGTTGAGGGACTGATGATCGTGTTTCCCTGAGGCAGACCTAAGCAGAGAGGACAGGCAACATCTCAACCTACTACTACTACTACTAAAACAGTTTAATGTGCTTCCTTGGATTCTTGGTAAAATTAATTTGAAATTGTGGAATATACCGAGATTAGGAGCAGTAGGTGGGTAATGGTTAGCGTCATGGTGTCTGGTACGGACACGCTGGCCGAAACCACTATCTCGATATTTATTGTCAAAGTTTTTACGTTAAAAAAATAGTGAGACTTAATAACTAATGAGTCAGGTTTTTTTCTGCATCCTTTATCTAGTCTTCATTGTTACTCACTGACTCTTCGCTATTCCCGAGTGTTGGGTCTTGTTACCCCTGTGTTATTATGTTTGGTGATCGTTATGTTGAGTAACATAGAGGTGACTGGGGTAGTACTATTGGGGGTGGTGGTCTGATTGCTTGGATTATCTGAGCCTCGTGATTTTTTGGACACAGACGCAAGCTGTTTAGCTGTAGAGGTGACCTTTGGAATGACTTTGGTGAAGGTTTTGGTCTGATTGCTTGGATTATCTGAGCCTAGTGATTTTTCGGACACAGACGCAAGCTGTTTAGCTGTAGAGGTGACCTTTGGGATGACTTTGGTGAAGGTTTTGGTCTGATTGCTTGGCTTACCTGAGCGTCGTGATTTTTTGGACCCAGACGCAGGTTGTTTAGCCGGATGGAATTTGTTTTGGTGGAGGGTGTACATGGTACCCGTGTGAGTGGCGAACTCGGGCACCTCGATGACCCGCAGTAACTCCTTCTGGCAGAGGAGGACCAGCAGCAAACAGCGAGTCTTACTCTTATAGCAGACCCATACCTTGGCCAGGGACTTGTTCGTTAGGTCAGCGATCCCGACATATTTTCTGCCCAGGGCCTTGTAGGTCACGATGCTCGTGTTGGTCCCCACCATGTCACTCACCCCCAGGGACATCAAGCCCTTGAGGTCGTACCACGTGCCTCTGACAAAACAGTTAAATAGGGGAGCACAGGGCTTATTGGCGGCGCCCACCCCCAGGACTAAGAAACAGATGAGTAGAGAAGCAAAATAATGCATGTTTGGCAACGACTTATCGAAATTTACTACTAAAATATTATTAAGTTGGGAGGAAGACGCGGGTGGTCGGGGGGGGGGAGAGGGATGGTGACAGCGGGGAAGTTGCTGCTGCTGTTTCAACCTAACAGTGAGCACTTGGGGGTGGGGTAGGTTGTGGGTGTTATGTGGTGTGGCTGGGTGTGGGTATTGTATGTTTGTCTATCGTCTTACAAGTATCAAATGCAAGTTAAGGTTGGAAATGAATTTTAAATGATAAGTTGACAGGGATGAAGTGATGTTTTAGGAGACGCCATTAACCGTTCAGAATGTTCTAGGAGACGTCATTAACCGTTCAGAATGTTCTAGGAGACGCCATTAACCGTTCAGGATGTTCTAGGAGACGCCATTAACCGTTCAGGATGTTTTAGAAGACGCCAATAACCGCTCTGTATGTTCTAGAAGACTCCATTAACCGTTCAGGATGTTCTAGAAGACGTCATTAACCGCTCGTGATGTTCTTCGCCAAAGGTTCGTGGTGACGTCATGAGTATAAAAAAAAACGCATCACCTCAGAACATGAAACCTATTCATTTCGCAAAGTAGAACAAAATCGCATCAATTCCAAGAGCCTCATCACCTTATTAATAATAGACGACAAAAGAAACTAAATCACATCGCCCGAGTGTAATTCTCTTGTCGTTCTTATGTGTCTGGCCTTAATTTGTCCGTCCCCATTACTGACCAAGAGAAGTATTAATAAGCTCATCCTAAGTAGGGAGGAGAAATGAGTGAGGCAACTGTGTGAGGTAAGAGTTGGAGCCGGCCGTGTGATGTGGCAACAAGCCGTGCGGGCCACCACTGACCGAGGCTTACTCCTGATACATGTCATACTTCTAATAGACACACACCTCGATATGTTTTTCCCCTTCATAATTACCTAACCATGTCAAGAAACACGTAATCTCTTTTAAGTGTTGTAGTATTTACCTTGGATTATTTTTTTTTAAGTTAATTGTATGTTAATTTGGTTATAGTATGTTAACTAATATATATATCCTGACGTCTTCTATTACGAGGGCAATTTATCGCACGTCGCTGAGAGAATCCATCGTTGTGTCGTAGATTGATGTTGAGCAGTTTAGTGTATTCTTAGAACTTCATTTTACGAGAATTTTTTGTTTTTATCGTAGGAACTTCGGAGCATTGACCAAGGGTGAAAGGATTACATTTTAACCCTACGAGGAATGTATATCATAAGAACCCTTGTTAATAGTTGTTTCTCCCCTCCCCCCTCCCCTTCCCTCTCCTCTCCCCTCTCCCCTTCCCTCTCTTCTCCCCTTCCCTCTCCTCCCCTCCTCTCCTACCCCTCCCTCACCCCCTCCCCCCTCCTCCCCCTCCTCCCATCCATCCCCCTTACTCACCCCCCCCAGCACCCCGCCATACTTGTGACGTCTCGAGTAACACCTTGAGCGAGTCGCTATTCTGACCCAGATCTTAAGCAGCAACTTGACTCAGGGTTTTATTGACGTACTGCTCTAATCAGTCACTTGAGTAGGAGGTGTTCCCAGACCGTATTCTAAAGAGGTATTTGAGTTATAGGTTTTATTGACAATATTTTATTATAATTTAACCACTTGAGTAGGAGTTCTCTCTCTCTCTGACCTATATTTAATAACAGTCACTTGAGGTTTGAGTTGGATTTTTTTTTCTGACCTTCACCTTAAGTTTGAGTTGTTTCTAACTTACATTTTAAAACCAAGCACTTGAGTTAGCTTTCTCTCTTTCTCTCACACACACACAATGTCGCTACCACCATCACATCACCACAACCACCACCACAACCACCACCAATCCCAACCAAAACCAACCACCACTCACAACCACCACCAACCAACCACCACCTAACACACAAGGTCGACACCACGTTATGTTAGGGTGAGATTATCGACTCCGATGGATAGGTAGGTTGGTGATGTGGGTTATGACTCTCTTGCCTCTTAGGGTTAGGTGGAGAGATAGTGATGCCGTCTTGAGAAGTTCTTGAAGGGGAATGACAGCGAGGGTGTTATTGTGGGTGTCATTGAGGTTATTGCGGGTGTTATTGCGGTTGCTATTGCGGTTGTTATTGCGGTATCCCTCTACCAGGTAATCCGGTTCTATATACATCCCCAAGTGTTCTATAACTGTATATACACAACGTCTTAATAAACCAGGTGTTCTCAGGTATGTTTTTCTTAATTAACACACTTACCCCTTCTTCTTCTTCACCATTATATATAAAAGAAAAAAAAATATATTAGCCACAAGATGAAAAGAGAATTAAAAGAAACGACGGCAGATCCTCAGAGTCTTTACGTTATGTTTACTTCATGGCTGTAACAGACCATTAAACTGCTCCACTAAGCCATAACACTGTGGTACCGGGACTAAATGGCGTCGGAATTACACCAAGAATATAATATTTTATCTCTCCCCACATCATCCGGAGCCATATATTCTTATTCTTTATATTTGATGAAGAAATTAAAGAAAATATAAGACAGGGATAACATGGAAAGATGGGAGAGTGCGGGAGAGTTACCATGGTGACGTGGAGTTGTTTTGGTTGTGACGTCATGGATGTAAACATTAGACGGGTGTTGCCATTCGCGTTGTTTTATTTATTTTTTTCACGTAAAAAAATAAAAATAAAAATTGTTTGGTTGATTTTTTTAAGGTTACATGTATTTTGAATGGTAATTTGTACTTGTGGTTAATTTAATGTGAATTCAGGTAAATGATTTGGTTATTAAGATGAATAGTAAGAAAGGTTGGTGAAGACGATGAAGGAAGAAGAAGACTAACGTTGTTTACGACATACATCCATATATCTCTTCACCTGACCATCCTTCCTCTGCTATTCTTGGTGGGCTGCTGCCAGTTTGCCCCCAGCCATACAGAGAATTCTCCCTTCTCCATGATTGAGTTATATCTCTCTACCATCTCTCCATCTTGGTGTCTCTCTTTCTCCCTCTGTATCTCTATTTCTTTTTTTTTTCTCTCCAAGTGTCTCTTTCATACTATCTCCCCATCTCATCAGGGGAGAGGAAGGGGAGGAGAGGGGAGGGGAGACTCACTCTTTTTTTTTTTACCTAACTAATGATAATCGAGTCGAGGCTGTGTCCTTGAGGTATTCTCGAGAGACTTTGAGATGAAGTTAATTTACAAGGGAATTTACACTTTTAGTTGTTGGTTTTATGATTACTTATTTACAGTGTTTTATTTACTTAGTTCATTATGGTACTCGTTAAAAAAAGTATGTTTAGTAAAATTAATCTTTCATTTACACCTGCATTTATTTACGGTTTACCTTAAATTTACATTGTAACATTTGATTATTCCTTCATTTACAGATACATTTAGTAAGATCATTCTCTCATTTACAGATACATTTAGTAAGATCATTCTCTCATTTACATACATTTACACAAACATTTTACCATTTTATTTACACTTACATCTAGTTGACCTGCTTGTTGTTTACCGTTGTTTACAGTGGTGCAGTGGTCCAATTGTCCTGATGTATGTTAATGGTGTGTGGGTGTTGTCTTACCGTTATGTAATTCAACACTCACTTCCTGCTGTTGCTGCTGGGTGTTGCTGTTTGTGTTGCCAGGATGTTGTGGTGTTGTGTTGTGTGTAGTTGTTGAGTAAGTGTTGTTTGGGTGTGTGGATGTGTGTGTTTTGTGTGTGTGTGTGTGTGGGGGGGGGTAGGTAGGTAGGTTTGGGTTTTATTGGGTCTCTCTCTCTCTCTCTCTTTCTCTCTTAGGTCACAGGGTCATAATTACGGGGTGTTGACCTTTAAACTAGAGTGGACAAGACCAGAGTATTATATAAAGTTTTTTTATGTAATTTATTTTTTCCGTCGGTGGATGAAAGGAAGTCATTTTGCTGTCATTCGCATTTATCTGTTTATTTTATTAAGACCAAAGCCATCTTTCCGGCCATGCATTAGTTAAAGGGCGTCTGTGTTTAGGAGAAGTTCTGTCTGTTTGTTTGGTCGTGTGTGTGTGTGTGTGTGTGTAAGTGAGGGAGGGTGGTGAAGAGGAGGAGGAGAAAGAAACACGGTGGTAGAGAGAGTTGTGATGGTGGAGAGGAGGAAGAAATGAGGGAGGGAGGGAGGTTTGTGTGGTGGTAGTGGTAGAGAGGGGGAGGAAATGACTGAGGGGGTGGTGTGGTGATGGTGTTGTAGGTAGAGGAAAAGAGAAGCAAGGTGGTGGTGGTGGTGAGAGTTGTGTGGTGGTGAAGAGGAGAACAGGCTGATGAAAAAGCAAGTGTGTGATGATGCTTGGGGAGGTAGGGGTGGTTTCTGGGGGTTGGGGTGGGGGGCCAGAGGAGGTGGGGCGCAAGTGCAGATGCCCTGAATAGCACTGGCAGAGATCGGACTTTGGGGGCGGGGGTGGGGTAGAGGGACGTGGAGGGGGAGAGGGGCGGGAGGGGGAGATGTAAGATGGGGAGGGCATGGGAGAAGGAGAGGGAATGATGAAGGGGTAGAAGAGGTGATGGGTGAGGAGGAGGAGGAGGAGGTGGGAGAGACGATTAAAGGAACTTAAAAAATGAGGCATAAGATAGGAAAAGAAATGAGGGATTGGGAGAGGGAGGATTGAAGGAGAGAGGAACAAGGGGGCAGAGTAGGGAAGAAATGGGGTAGAGAGACGAGGGAAAATAGGGA